>NC_071256.1:29073229-29263229 GCF_023375685.1 Ictalurus furcatus | reverse complement strand
CTTATTTAACATATTGCACATATTAGGTGTGAATGCTGCACGTTACTCACTGTCATATTCCATTCATTCATCCAAAAGCTGGAGTTAAATTAGACTACATGGTGAGTTGCATTACATTTGTGTGTCGTAGGTTACACTAATCCGGGAGATTAATAGTACATTTCGCATAAAAACTTATTTTATTATTATTATTACTGGTGTGTGTGTGTGTGTGTGCGTGCGTGCGTGCGTGCACGCGCTTGCCTGGAAGACTAATAAGAATGAGCGTTCTGAGAACTAGCCCACTTTTGGGTTTTATTTAACATATAGGATAACCTGACTATATTCCCTCATAGCCTTTTGCAAAGCAAATGCACTGAAAGGCAGTTGTAGATGTTTAAGGACCACGTTTTATGTACGATTTTTATCTTCGGATTTACATGGTACTGTTTTATTACTGTATAATTAGAATTTTTTTGTTTTGCTTTTAATTGAGTGTAGTTTTCACTTTTCAACAAAGAATTACAAAACCCGGGCATTTGTAAACGTAGTTTGTTAGTAATTCTTGGATTTCATGGCGACTTGCATGATTTTCTCCGAAAGAATGCAGATCTGGTTAAATAAGCGAGTGGTGCCATTTTAGTTCTCGCGCCACACTCATGAAATGGCGCACGCGAGACAGCAGGCCCGCGAGAAGTGTGCGTATTGTTTCAATATGATTCCTTACATTATTGTTGGCCTAAAGTTAACTACATTTCTATTTAATGTTGCATGTATCTCGGCAGATTCTAGACCCTGGCGCCTATTGCACCCATTTCGGCTGTGCGGACCCTCCTCTGGTTTCTCTTGTTTAAAAAATATAGCCTAGCTTATATATTGGTGATTTGCGTGGGGTATTTTTTGTTGTTGCGTTAAAAAGCACGTTATATGTTCTTTACAATGGCTTGTCGGAGTCTGTCCTGGGTTTTTGTAGCTCGCTTTAGAAAACATGCTATCACACACAATCTCCTCATACAGGGTCGCTTGCAATGTGTGCAGCAAAACCTGAACTTTGACCCGAAGCAAGGCTACATCCCCTTTTACATCAAGAAAGGAATTCGAGAGTTGTTATTTTTTAACGGCCTGTACTTTACCCACCGCCTAAGCAATCGGAAAGGAGAGGAGAGCCGAGCGCACATGCGCATTAGCAGCTTTCCAACTACTATCTCCTTCCCCCCGCCTCTGTGCAACGTGCGCGCGCAAACATGGCACATTGATCTGTTCAGTCCTTGCTGTAAAGTGCGGCCAGCTGATCAGATCTCATCCAATTCACCTTAAATCACAAATATGGATTAAAAAAAAAATCCTTGAATTTACTCTAAGCGGCCACTTTGTGTGTTGATCATAACACGTAACAGTTTAGTTCTTGAAGTCATATCCATTAATAGCTATGTGGAGTCATACTGTACAACAGTAAATATCACAGCTCACCTGTTTGGGGAACATAATTAAAGCTAATTTTATGTCCCTTTTGACCTTAAACCTGGCTCCCTGTGTGTGTGTGTGTGTGTGTGTGTGTGTGTGCGTGTGTGTGTGTATATATATATATATATATATATATATATATATATATATATATATATATATATATATATATATATATATATATATATATATATATATATTAAAAAAAACCTAAAACAAACCCTCACTTTTTGCTTTTAACCCCAACCCCCTATCTTATACTGCCACGGCCCAGCTCTTTCAACCTCTGAGTTCCCCCATCTGGGTTCAAAGGTCGAAATGCAATGCTATAAGTAAAGGAATTGGGAACCACCCCCCCCCCCACTCTCTCTTCCATACCATGCCAAATTCCACAGTTCCCAAGACAAAAGTGAAAGAGGGGAGAAGGAGGAGTTTTTCCACATGATAATGCAGCAGAAGGGTTAGACTCTTTTTCCCACCCCCCACTAGTTACCAATGCTGTGGCATTCCACAGTTGAGCATGGTCATTGTAATGTGATGGTCGTCGTTAGCATTTGTGACCATAGGTGCAGCCATGTTCAACACATTGGGGGGTGCTCATAACAGCCTGCAAATTTGTGACGTCTCTATTTCATAAAAAAAAAAAAAAAAACGCATCTTATCCCAAGTATAAAAAAAATTATATTGGTTCTACCGATGTGTTTCTCATTGCACAGTACTCACTATGGTAAATAAATAGTATATAAAAATTGCACACTGCTGTAGATTAGGTATAGGTCATATGATTTTACCACACTATTAAGTATGCTAGTGGGCACACCTTGAAAATGATTGTCTTCTGGACGTTTTATCGCGGCACATTACTACAAGTATGAATGGGCAGTATAGAAGACGAAAGATGTCTAAAACGGGCACTGCAATGATGATGAAATGTTAGTTTTCTTTAAATATTAAAATAAATTTATTTTATTAATATTGAGGGTGCCCGAGCTCTAGTGATCTAAAATCTGATAGACATACTAGCACATAGACACACAGATGTACATGCACAAATAGATATTTTTAGATATTATTTTTTGTGAGTGATTAATAATTGTATTTATTAGGTCATCATAAGCTATAGTGTGTTGGTTTGAAATGGTTTTTGGAAATTACAGAGCACTCAGTGTGTGTGTGTTCTGAAAATACAATTTTGTGCAGCTGTGTTGTTTTCATAGTTTCCATGTATGGGATTGTGTTTCATGTTGATTGTGATTACATTTATATAGGTTAGTTTTTTTTTTTCTATGCACTGTATCTGTTCCTAGAGCAGCCATTGTGGTAGGTATAGTGTAGTAACCCAATCTTTGTAGGTGTTTTAGATGATTTCCTTCCATAAGAGGACGTGGACCTACTTGTTCAGCTAATGATGTACAAAGAGGAGGCAATAAATATATCTGCAATTAGCAGGTTATGGCTCTTGAGTTTAACATTTGGAGCTGCAGAAGCTTCCTCAGATGCATGTTTTGAAATTAAGCACTACTTGTGTCCATCTCCTCTCCGACAAAGGTATGGCACAACGGTTTTCTTTTCTCTGGTGAATGCTGGAAAATGACATCTACAAACTAATCTGTGTGGGATGCATGACCTGTTTCTCATTTAAAATCTCTATCATTTGATTTTAATAGATGGCACTTAAGAAATTAGTTTTGCAATATAGTAGAACCAATATAAGCCAATATAAATAAGTGCTATGGAAATAACAAGCTTTTATTCTACTCTGTAAACATCCCATTTTAAAATGTACACCCTCATTTCCGTAGTAGTTGCAGGTCATGGAGATATTCAAGGTCTTAATTTGTTCATATATCAGTTTAGGATGACTGCAATTTCCCACTCCCTCACAATAATCAAATGGGTGGGACTAACTTCTTTGGACAATATGGAATTTCTTGGCCTCTTTTCACAAAAAAAAATAAATAAATAAAAATGATGAGCTTCCCCTCCTTTCCCTCTTTGCATGTTTACACTTGTATCCGTAGAGCTGTTGTAGCTAGCATCTCTGATTTAGCTTCATACTTTTTAATTAGTTTTGGCTGCAGTCATGATTTTAGACCAAGCTCTGATTTCCCAAAAGCTTTGTAGTTTGGAGAGACAAAGTGCTATGTCACTTTAGGTTGTTGTCATGTCCCCTGAAGTGAGTTGTTGTTGGAATGTAAACTTTATAATAACAGCTTATATTCAGTTTTTAATCAAATAAGTACAGCTATCAGTTGATGTTCTTGATCAATTATGTAGCTTGACAAAGATTTATTTATTTATTTATTTATTTTGCTCTTTACAATTCATAGCATAACCTTTAAGGTTCAGGAGCCATTAAAAACCTAAAACACAAGCAGATGAAAGAGTAACTTAAAATTTTGTCTTGCATGTGAAGTATATGAATTTAGTGGATTTTATATGCACAATAAGACTGAGTTCCTTAGGCTTCCCCGTCTTGTAGAAAACAGGCTATCGTGATTAGCCTCCTCCTTCTAAGCTTTTAAAGGGTTAATGCTCCATCACCATGCCTTGATTGCCAATATTGTGGAATAACCTTTGACCTCTTAGTGGGGTGGGGTGAAAAAAGAAAGCAGAGCCGAGTGGGGGATGGTGGCCCTATCAGGTACAACGAATGCAAAGAGAAAAAATATGGGGAAGGGGGAAGGGGATGCTGCTGAGGCCTAGCAAAGTTCTTTCTTCTTCACCAGTTCACATGGTTCAGTGTTGGCAAGAGAAGATAACCTAAAGCTCTTCAGTGACCATGTTTCTTTATTCAGTAGAACATAAAATTGTTTTCGCAGATATTGGATCGCCATTCTTACTGAAGTTCTGACCACTACCAGTGTGTGTATGGCCACTCGGTCCCACCACTGTAATTGACTGTGATCCATTTGCCTAACTAGGATTTGGAGGAGCGTTTTCATTGACTTGAGGAACCTCTGGTTAAGCTGGACTTCTCCACATAGACCATAATCAGCTTTCTTCCATGGACTCGTGTTATGAAGCTAGAGCGAAAGGGAGGATATAAGGCTATGAAGATAATCTCCTCCCCCACCTCTGCCACACACACACAATTTTCCAGCATGGACTGGGGAAACTTGCTGGGCTTGTCCCCTCAACTACATATTTACTCGATCTTAAAAGCTGGATTTATTTCAGTCCCAGTCCCAGATGATTTTGTGTTTCATCTGAAATGACTTCTCAGCAACTGCAACCCCACAACAAATTCTATTCTCACTGTTGTTGTTGTTGTTGTTATTATTATTATTATTATTATTATTATTATTCTTTTTATTTATAGTAGCTATTAATCTCAGATTTACCTTAGATTTTCACAGGCTTCGAGGAAGTTCACAAACCATACTTTTTTTCAAAAGCTATTTTATAATTTTGGTTAATATGAACTAATTATAAAGTATAACAGATTTTTTAAAACTATTTTCAGTCTGTTTAATGTTTTCATTTGATAAATACCTTGGTATTGTTTCTTTATTTCAGATACAGAAGTTGTGAAATAAAAATAGTGGAAGGAAAATTATTAATTTAACCCTTGGCTCAGCACTAGGTTAGTTATCTTAACCATATCATCTTATAGAATTTTTTTATTCACTTAGCAGTTGTTATTTATGTCAAGTTAATTTTGTTTAAATAAATTTTTTTTAATAAAAAGAGAAATTTGTGTCCTTGCGTTCTAGCTGACCACAGTCTTATTTTTATTTCTTCAGGCACATAGTGCATGCATTTAAAACAAGTAAAGCTACGAATAAGTGATACTTAATTTTCTGTCATAAAGCTGATATCAAACAGGAGTGATAAAAATATTTTTACAAATATTTCAGATGTGCATACACAATTGCATGTGTACCTACTTGCTTAATTCTTACATAAATGTTCTCCACATATTTTTGTCAGCCTTATCAATCACGCAAGGAATACTACAAAACCCAAAAGCGTTACATGTCTCTATATACACTGTTAAGTTTTCTTGTAGTTCTTAGTTGTTTTCAACTGACCAGAGATCAGCTTTGAAATCATTACTATTATTGTTCATAATATTTAGAAAGGGGGAAGAGATCAGTTTAAAGGTCTGTCAGGAGTACCGAGTTCTTGACGCCATGTTGACTGAAGAATCCCATGCTTCATTACTGCAGTCATTTTGTAGGATGACCAAATCTAGCTTTGAGCTGTATCCAGCTCACTAAAATGCAGTAATTACAATGAATTGAATTCTAATGAATTGTTTACTTTATAGTATATACCAAGAGGATGTCATTCTTTGTGTGTTGGGTGACTGGGAAGGAGTAGGAATGCTTATTTCTGTCTTGGAAGCCCATTGTTTCTTGCTCCCTCCCTTTTTTTCTCCCCGCCTTTTTGCCAGTACCTCCTTTCACTCTTTTAAACTCTGCTGCTGATTGGCTGAATAAGAAACGGCTCACAGGAAGTGGCAAGGCAAAGGGTGATTTATGCTAGTCGCACTTTTTGACTAGGATACTTCCTGTGTGCTTAGTTTCCTGTCTAACCTTTCACCTTGCTATTCCACTAATATAGGTAATTAGTTGTTACGTGGCCCAGCTCTTTTTTTTATTGATATGCATGTGTGCATGTGTTTTTGTTTTTTTTTAATTTTATTATTTTTTTTTTAAGTCAAGCAAGATAGTCCTGACAACGTTTTTATATTTATATATATATATATATATATATATATATATATATAAGGTTGGTGGGTATATGATTCTTTTTTTCCCCTTTTCTTTCCCTTCCCCAAAACTGAGGGTAAAGCCAGTTTTATTGTGGTTACTAAAGATAGGGTTAGGTTTAGGAATTGGTGTTGAAAAGTCTTCTCATATATATATATATATATATTTGTGTGTATGTATGTGTGTGAATAGTATGTATGTATGCATGTATATACATATGCATATGTGTGTGTAGGAAGTGACATACATATGTGCCAGTTTGTTGAACAATTTCATATTCTGTTCAATGAAATTGAAATAGCATTGAGCCATTAGTAGTAATGGAGTATTAGTAGTTGACATTATATACATTTTTGAGAGTAAATATTTTGCTATGATGACATTTAAGTTGTGCTTGCTTCTTGAATGAGTCTGAAAACATGCTATGCCATCACTATCTTTTATTTTTTATTTATTTTTTATTTTTTATTTTTCTCTGCAATATGGTGGATTTGATGTCATGGTAAGAGCGAGGTCTACACTTCCAACACCTAGCTAACCTGTTCAAGTAGCCACCTAAACTCCACTGACACTCAGTGTATGATCTGATGGTGTATGCTTTCTGCTTTGAGACAATGTCCATTGTTAAAAGCGCTATACAAATTAAATTGAATTGATGGTATTTATAGGTCTCACCATCTCGTGCTTGTGTTGAGGTGTCCCTTACACAAAATTTTTAACTGTAAATTTGGCATTTTGTCTGGGTGGGGACTGTCTTTTTTTGTAAAAATAAATAAATAAATAATAATAATAAAAAAAACTCTGAGGGATGTGTGAACTTGTGAATCTGAATTAGTGTGGTGTGAAAATGAAAACTCACAAGCGTCATTCTCATGTTTCACATGCACGTCAAAAAGCTTGTCCAAAAAAACCTTCCATATTAAACTGATTTTACTGTATGGTTGCACCTTAAATTGGGAGAGCATATTCCCACATTACACTCACTCGGAGCTCCACCAGCTGTGCAGTTTCATTTTTGGCATTACAGTTAGGAATCCTTGCCTTGCTTTAAGGTCTCTCTCTTTTTTTTTTTTTTTTTTTTTCTTTTCTCCCCCTCCCCATAAAACAGACATTTTGCAACTCAGACCAAATCCTGAAGCTCTCACTTACTAGTAGTGTTGTGAGTAGTGTAGTGCGTGTGTGTGTGGGTGTGTAGTGTTAAATCTGCATTCTTTTTATATGCCAGGGTTGGTATGCTGACTGTCTGTGATGTGTTTGAGTGGAATTTAAATATACTGCATGCATGTACATGGTAATAGTGTTTATGTAAGTATGTATGTGTACATGTATGTACGTGTGTGTGTGTGTGTGTGTGTGTGTGTGTGTGTGTGTGTGTGTGTGTATAATACACACACTCACTCTCTCTCTCACACACACACACACACACACACACATATATACATATATATATATATATATATATATATATATATATAAATATATATATATATATATATGTGTATATGTGTATATATATATATATATATATATATATGTATATATAAATATAATGTGTGTGTATGTATGTGTGTGTGTGTACCATTTATGTAAAGATGTTAAGTGTGTTCATTAACTAAGGAAAGTGAAAATGTTGGCTCAGTGGGTGTGTGCAGAAAAGTGTATGTTTGCACTTCATGCGGTGGCCGTGTCTGAAAGCGTGTTTATAATTTGGAGCGATGGAATGCTGTCTCTGTGTGTGTGCACAGCCACTGATGGACGGTGGGACCTGCTGAGTCCTAGAGAACAGCTGAGGCTGGCCCATCATGCACCAGCCTGCATGCATGTGGACTCCCTCGCACGTTCATTACCAAAGGGGCCTCCAGGGCAGCGAGCCTCTGTAACGGCTGCTTGAAGATGCACCTGCTTATGTGCATGCGTGCGTTGCTCCATTGTGTATGTTACCGAAAGTGTATGTGGGAGCTGCATGGTGTGTTGCGAGTAGGAGTGCACATGTGCACACAGACGAACGGGATGTTCTCGACACGAAAGGGCGTAGGCTGTGTGTCTGCATGCGTACGTCGTGTGTGCCTTCATGCCTGGGAAATTTGTTTTTAGAATTGTGAATGGAAGTGGACATGAGAGGAAAGCATTGCACATGCAAGTGTGTCTTCCAATTTGAGCATCTCCAGGGGCTTATTTTATACCTTTGTGCACATCGGCTTTTGGGTTTATGCTTAAAATCTTTAAGATTGATTGACGAGCCTATTGACCAAGGACCTGATCTTTTGAAATGCGCTGCTTGACCCTGCCCCCAACTATAGGACAATAGCACAGAATGACTCCTCCATCGCAAACTGAACAAACCCCTTCTCTTACTTCTGGGTGTTCTAAAGAGCCTTCACCTTTGCCCTTCTCAAGAGGTGCGTTCTCTTCTTCTTTGGTCTTCTGTTGTCCTCCTTCACTATAACTCAATGCCTTTCTCTAGAGTCGGTTATTAAATGCTCTTGGCTCCCTCAACCTTTTATCAGCAAGTAAAAAATTTTCCTCAATTCTCATGTATTGACAGAAACCTGTGCACTGACAGAAACGGGAACAGAAATTTTATCCCATATTCTGTACACTAAAATCGGATTTTGTCTTATGCCAGCATGGCTATAATGGCTGTAAGTTTGAAGGGTCATGCTCGTTTCATCAGCGGAAACAGTATGCAAATTTTAACTTTGAAATTGTAATTAAGAGCCGCTTCTCCACCCCCAGTTCCCAAACAATAGAGGAATACACAAAAAGACCGTCCTTCTCCACCCCTCAACTTCCATCCATCTTGTTGGCGTAAAGCAACAGAGATGTTTTTGGTCTAACAGCCAATGATGCAAAGGTTCACTAGGGATCGTGTGTGGCCGGGAGGGGGATGGAGGTGTATACGTGTGCGCCTGTGGATTGTTCAAGCGTCAGGGTGGGGGATGTGTGCAGATAGCCGAGAGCCATTGATCAGCACCAGAGCAGACTGGTGATTTTTGGCAGATCTAAATCGGGGTCTTAAATTGTCCCATTACACACTAAATCTTATGGTTTCTCATACATGCAGTATCCTAAAAACACATGTGAATGGGGGGGTGGGTAAGTTTATTAGCTAGCGCTTGGAACGTCTCATGGCTTATTACAAGCAAGCCAACAAAATGGCTGCCATTGTGAACTCCGACATGGTGTCTGAGCCTACTCTTAAAGGACCGATCCAAGATCAGAACAATGCCCAATATTATTATTATTTTTTTTTTTAAACAGCCACTGAGATGCAGTTTAAAATAAAGTAATCTATGTAGCTTTTGAGACCTGATAGGCTTTTATTCGCCATTTTCAACAGGCTGAAAAGAGCGGTGAAGCATGGGGGAGAGTAAATCACTCTGTTCTCCAACCAGTGGGTGGGTATGAACTCAAAGGTTCAGAGGTCACCAGGGATGCTGGTTTTAACCCTTTCCCAAACTCCAGATAGGACTTGAGCTGGCCACAGAGTTGGGCTCCTCCCTTTTGACCCCTGGTGTGAACTTTTCCTCCTTGTTCTTCTGCACTCCATCTCCATCTAGAGGCTCTAGTGTACAACAGCAAGGCTTAGGAAGCCTTTGACTTTCAGTGCAAGGTTAAAGCCACACAACATTACAACCTGAGTAACATTTGTAGCAGGGCAGGATTACTGTCCCAGTGTCCTGCTGCATCTCATGGGCATTGTGTTGGAATGTCAGTACAATGGATGCTGTTGTTTTTTGCCCTCATCAGCTTATTCACTTTCCCTCTCTCTGTTATTTGTTTCTTTTTTTTATCATGCTAGTGTCTCATGGTTTTTTTTTCTGTTGCTCCTCTTTTATTGCTTCCTCTTTTCACTCTGTCCTCTGATTCTCTCCATTCTCTTGCCCTCCTCTTGCCCACGTGCTGGGATGGTTCCAGGACAGCTGGCAGCGTACTACAGTCGTCAATGTCCGGTTTCAATATTCCCATTCAATCTCCACTTGCCGTTTTCTCTCACCCCGCTCATGCCCTCACCCTACTGCTGCTTCTCTCTTTCTTCACCACATTTCACTTTATTAGCCACTTAGGTCTTGGTTATATGTCTTACTTGTCCTTTTCACTTATTCATTTGCTTTTTTTGTTCAACCTTACCTCCACCGTGATGTTTCCCAGCTTCAATTTTGTTGCTTTTCTGAACTACTACGTACAAGAAAGTGGGGAAAAAATACATATCTTCTTACTCGCCATGTGCCATTATAAGCTATTTTTGGTGTGGCTTCAATGGTATTAGTCATTCCTGCTTTTTTTCACCCCACTGCTGACTGAGCAAGTTGTCTTAAGGCCATATTTTTCCTAGAAAAATGTTGGGAGGTTTTCGAAGGAAACATGTTGTTGTGGCTTTTGGCGCCGGTTGTGGCATTTGAGAATGAGAGAGTGGACTCAGGAACCACTAAGCAGAAGACATGCTGAGGTGGAACTTGGGAGTTCTTATGTGGTGTTTAGTGTGTGTGTGTGTGTAATAGCAGTGCATCCATGTGTCACATCAAATCGATGCGTTAGTCATAAAATTAATTAGCAGAATTTAGTTAAAATGAACATGCTATGCAGGGCTAATGATGATAATGCCAGATCTTAATGCTTTTGCGTAATTTAAATGTCTGTGAACCTCATGCTAGTCATTTATAGGTAAATAATCAAATTCATTATGTTAAGCTTAGTCATTTTATCATGTATTAAATCTTAACTTGGAAAAGAATTGTACTGCCATTGAACAGGGAGTCGACACTGTAGTGAATTGTGACCAGATTGATGATTTGGTGGAAATATTTTAAATTCCTTAGTGGTACTTGGATCCAATTGCATTTGCCACTTGTTAATATTTCTTTTTTTTTTTAATGCTCAATAATAATGGTTAAAATCTGTTTTTAAAATAATATTCTTTAAAATAAGAGAGCTAATCGTCTCACCGTTGCTCTTTCTCTCTCCTTGTACAGGACCAGGAAACTCCAGATTAGAAACATTCCACCGCATTTACAATGGGAGGTGAGTGCAAGTATCTGTGTCTAGAAAATGAATCTGCTCTGTGCAGTATAGATAGACCAGACACGGACCACTTTCGCCTTGTGGAAATGGAAACGATCTTGTTGCTGTAGATGCTGTAGAACTCCAAGTGCTCCCAGAAAAACAGGGATTTTTTAAAATGAATTGGTAAATAGACACCATATGGAGACGCCTCTTTTGGAAAAATAATTTTGGGTTGTCAGAAACTGAAAAATCTCATTGCATGATTTAGAGATTTAAAAGGCCTGAAGACATAATGTAACTTCAGAACTTGAGCGGGTTGCATTGCAGACCAAAGAGAATTGTACTGATCAAAACCATTTTTTAATATATATCCATACATACAGTATTGTTCAAAAGTCTTAAGCGTGTGCAAAGAAATGCTACAAAGAGCACAGATGCCTTTAAAAATAATTAAATGAAATGTTTGTACATTAAAAAAAAAAAAAACAATGCTATAAAGAGCTGTAAACGGTAACAATTGAAACAAAATCAGTATTTGGTGTGATGACACTTTGGGTTTTTTTTTTTGTTTTTTGTTTTTTTAAACAAGTTTTATAGCTAGAAACTAGCTGGTAAGTTTTACTGAGCATCTTGCAGAACCAGCCACAGTTCTTCTAGAGACTTGGACAGAAGCACTTGCTTCTATACGTTTATTTTTGTGCTGGAAAACGAATGTTTCATTTTTTTTAATGACTCGATAATGTAGAAGTCATAAAATAAAAATCTCTAATAAAGTTTGTAGTAAAAAAATACGGTGCCTAAGACGTGCACAATACTGTATGTTACATTGTTGGAGGTGTTCTCATTTAGTCTATTTCATTAAAATCACTGGTGATCAGGGTGATTGTTCTGTTTAATCCTGGATTTTCTTAAACTGATTTGGAATTTTCATTGATTACTTATAACCTTTTTTGATTGCAATGCCTTGTGTTTATCAAGATGATGTAAGATATAAGAATGAACACTGCTTGTAATCTTATATCATATTTTTTTTAGAGGGTAGGGGGTGGGGGGCTCGAGAGACCCTCAATATGGCACTGTGTTGCTGTCATGCACCATTGTGCCACCTGTGCATGTGAAATGTAAGTTGTGGGGCGTGGCCCGGAGCACGCGGCACCAGGTGGGCTGGGTCTTCCTCTATTGTCGTGCCCTCATTGGCCCACGTGTTCTGCTGTCTCCACTTCCTCAATCAGCCACACGGGGGCCATGGGTCAGATTACTGATCTGTTTTCAGGAACTCGTACACATCATTATGCACAATAGATAGTTCGGAATTTGAACAGATTCAGCACTACTTGTTTGAATTTGAACGAGGTTCAGGGTTTACACTTTCAAAAACCTGGTGATGTCCTGTTGTCACGTGTGTCCAGGTGTTCCACCTTGAGCTGTGAGTTTAGTTGAGAGTAGCACCAGTTGTGTTAGGCATCAATATCTGTGCTGATATCTTAGTTTTGGTGGGATTACGTGTCCGGTTTCAGGCTCAGCCCAGCCCCAAGTTTAAATTTCTTTCCTAACATGGTCCTTTCTTTTTCCTTCCCAGGTGCTTGATGGTCTGCTTGCACAGTATGGAACCGTTGAGAACTGTGAACAAGGTGAGCAAACAGTTTTGCCTGTCAATATTCACATGCCCAGTATTCACATTATCAAACATCTCATGAATTTCTTTTAATCTCTCCCTCTTTCTGGCTGTAGTTAACACAGAAAGTGAGACAGCTGTGGTGAATGTCACTTATGGGACTCGGGAGCACGCCAGACAGTGAGTGCACTTTTTTTTGTGTCTTGTTTACTTTTCCTTAGAATGTTATCATTTTGACCTTGCAATGGCTCAGTGATTTGTGATTTTTTTTTTTTTTTTAAATTTTCAAACGTAATCGTAACTTTAAGATAATGAAAGTTTGAAAAGGTAATGTTTTAAGAACCATAATACATTACAAACTTAATCAAAAACTTAATTGTACTGTAATCAGCTTCCATCCCGCATGAGCAGGTTGTCATGTTTATGCCGATGGATAAGGTCAATGAAAGCTGGAATAACCCCCATATTGCACCTGTGCTGTGGTTTTAGTAATGAAGCTCACTGGACTGTGCTTTGCAGCGGAGCGCAGGTTTCTCTGCTGCACAGTACAGCTATGACACCTAGTGGTGCACTAGCTGTGCTTCAGGGCCATCTCTGAGTCATCAACTTTTAAAAAAAAAATTTTTTTTTTAATCTTATTTGGATGTTTCAGAGCGATCCAAAAGCTGAATGGCTACCAGTTTGAGAACAACACTCTGCGAGTGTCCTACATACCTGACGAGAGTTTGGACGGTGACGCCCAGCGCAGCCCTGACAACGGTCGCCGCTCTGGATACGGTTCCCGTGTCAACTCCAGGCAGGGGGCCCCTGGCACAGGGATGCCCTCCAAGCATCAGCACACTGATATACCTCTCCGTTTGCTTGTACCAACCCAGTATGTGGGCGCCATCATCGGCAAAGAGGGTGCCACCATCCGTAACATCACCAAGCAGACTCAGAGCAAGTGAGTGCCTGCTGCATGCTGGTGATTGTGATGATCATAATCCTGTCTTACCTGATCATACACTCTCAGAACCACAGTGCAGCATAATGAAAAAGATAGGGATTCATACATATACAGTATTTAATAAGATGCAAATATTGCTACAAGTATAAGACAAGAGTGATGTCCAGTGTCAGGCAAATGATAAGTGTAGCACAATGCAGTAAGACTGTGTAGCGCTTAGAACACAGTTTTGTAACTACAGCTTTATTTGACCCTTTTAAACCCTTTTCAGGATTGATGTCCACCGTAAAGAGAATGCCGGGGCTGCAGAAAAGCCCATCAGCATCCACTCGACTCCCGAAGGCTGCTCGGCAGCCTGCCGTATGATCCTCGACATCATGCACCAGGAAGCCAAAGACACCAAAACGTGAGTGAGCTCCAGATTTACATTAAATCTGAACAGGGGTGAAATCCCATCCAAGATTTCCAGATTAACACCACACTTGCTTAACGCCGTGTGACCTCTGCAGGCATTTCACTTGATTAAGTGAAAAGTTTTCTTTCTGATTTTCTGGTCCTCCAAAATAAATAAGGGCAATACAAGGTGTATAGTGTTCTAGGGATGGGTGATCTGAGCAGTTTCAATGATCGTTAAGTAAATGAAAGCTTAGTTAAATTTGTAGTGTTGGTGCACTGGTCTCAGATGAGTGAAGATCTTTTACCCCTTTTTCGCCAGTGCTGATGAGGTGCCTCTGAAGATCCTTGCCCACAACAACTTTGTAGGTCGTCTGATCGGCAAAGAGGGGCGTAATTTGAAGAAAGTGGAACAAGACACTGACACTAAGATCACCATCTCGCCGTAAGTCAACAAGTGAACACGCATCCTCTCGTTACCGATCACGTAACTGGCCTTCATTGTTCCAGAGAGTTTGAGCGGTGTTCTTTCTGTGCAGGCTGCAGGATCTGACCCTGTATAACCCTGAAAGGACCATTACAGTGAAAGGTGCCATTGAGGCCTGCTGCCTGGCCGAGCAGGAAATCATGAAGAAAGTGCGAGAGGCCTATGATAACGACATCGCTGCCATGAATGTAAGTATGTGATGAAGTCAGACTTTACGATTTAGAGATGTGTTAGGTTGACTCCACTGCTCATGTTTAATTTCTGTCCACCTCCAGCAACAGACGCACCTCATCCCTGGACTGAACCTTGGAGCGCTTGGCCTTTTCCCTCCATCCTCCTCCATGCCTCCTCCTCCCCCTGGAAACCCAGGGGTTTGTCCCCCATACGGCTCCTTTGGGGTAAGACATAGATATGAACGTACAAGTTTACGAGCTATATTCATAAAACTTATGAGAGAAGAAGGAATGATCTGCCATTGGCTTTAATTTCCTGCCTCAAAGGTACTGATTTCATTCATACAAATTCCTGGTTCTGATTGTTCAAAAATTGTTGATTATTTTTCGGACAGTACCTGTCTGCAAAGCAAACCAAAGATTTATATCCATGCGCTCATTCTTTTATATGGATGCTACAGATAATCTAAGCTTAATAATAAATAAATTAAAGCGTGCTGCTCTCCATCAAATAAAGATGTATGATTGTTGATCTAGTGAAGCTTTCTGTGGAAAGAGGTTTCACATTTATTGAAGGATTCTCCAACGTGAGCGCTTTGTAAAGGCCAGTAAGTTTTCTGACACGGGAGAGCCTTCAGGACAGAGGACTTTGCACTTTGCAGTTTCTCTGTATCATGACAAGCTGCGTTTTTGTTTTGTTACCTTCAAGAGAAAGAAAAAGAGGCTGGTGAGGGAATGACTCTTATGTAGCTGCTATAACGTAAGTGATAACAGGAACTAGCTTTCGTTTTATGGTCGTTCCTCAATATTAGAATAAAAAGTATAACGTTATTCTTTAATTAATTTATTTAAAAAAAAAAAAAAAGTCAACTTCATTTCCCGCCATGCTGCATCACACCACCCCTTCTGTTGTTTATCTTCTTGTGTCCGCACACTCCATTGTGTTTTATTGCTTATGTATTGCTTTGCCTGATCCTACAATGTATGTCCATAGGCTCCTGAGCAGGAGACGGTGCATGTGTACATCCCCGCACAAGCAGTAGGAGCCATCATCGGCAAGAAGGGCCAGCACATTAAGCAGCTGAGCCGCTTTGCTGGAGCCTCCATTAAGGTGCGGAGCTGCTAACATGTCAACACACACACACACACACACACACACACACAGCCATTATGCAAATAACACACAATTCTTAATTAAAGATGTTTTAGGGGATGTTGATGCTAACTCACTGAATATTTTTTCTTCCCCCAGATTGCTCCTGCAGAGACGCCTGATTCAAAGATGCGCATGGTCATTGTTACTGGTCCACCTGAGGCCCAATTTAAGGTACTAATACATATAACCGCTCAAAAATCTCAGCATCTGTGATTGGCCAAACATTCTGTCAATCTATATAGACCCCACAACATAACATAGGCATGAATGTTATGAAATATCTTTTAAGATCATCAATAGATGGTCATGTTCATCATGTTCTAACATTGAGTAAACATGTATGAAAGAGACAGGGTCTTTTATTACTTTAATTTGCTTTAATTTAATTACATTTTTAGGTACATGTACCCAAGTATAGCTAACTATCCATTTATCAATACTTAAGTCATCTTTCTGTTGTGTTTTAGGCTCAGGGAAGAATATACGGCAAGCTGAAGGAGGAGAACTTCTTTGGACCGAAGGAAGAGGTGAAGCTGGAGACGCACATCAAAGTAGCAGCAGCAGCTGCTGGCAGAGTTATTGGGAAGGGTGGAAAGACGGTGAGGGATATTTCATGTTTTTTCTTTTTTTGTTGTGTTTTTTTTTTTTTCCATGGTATGAGACAGGCAATCACACCACCGACACTTATAGGCTCTGAGGGAAAACCTTAGTGTTATCTGCTGGTTGAGGTTATAAGATGCTAATAATTTAAATTGTACTCCTGTAGGTGAACGAGCTACAGAATCTAACTGCAGCTGAGGTGGTGGTTCCTAGAGAGCAGACTCCTGATGAGCAGGACCAGGTTATTGTCAAAATCATCGGCCACTTTTATGCAAGTCAGGTACGTTTCAAACAGGAACACATTTTATTACTTCACTTTTAATACTGCTAACGCTTTAAGGTCCATGTTCCTTGAGTTACTAGATATTTCCTTACTGCTAGACAACATCCTGAAATATGCAGGTGACAAATTAAAGGAAAAGCCAACATACAAGTGTTTTAGTAAGGTGGTGGGGCGCCAGGATGCAAAACGCGTACAAGTCTTTGGAACAATTCTTGAGGGATGAAGACCATCTCTCAGTTGCTGTTTTGATGATGGTGCTGGAGATAGCTGTCTAACATTTTAGTCCAAAGTCTCTCACAGATGTTTAATTGGGTTAAGATAGGATAAAACTGATCAGTCAGAATAACTTGTATTTATTTAGAGTGATGCTTCCCTCAGCAAAATGATCCCCAGGGCCACCAGATTTTCCTTTAATTCGTCACCTGCCTGTATATATACGATACATATTATGTACTTTTCATCTTTTGTACATTTATAGCCATTAGTCAGTTTATCGAGTTATATCGACTTTTATCGACTTAGAATATAGGTGCACTTTTTAGGTATACATTCACCTCCTTTACCCCATTCATCAGGGGAAAGGGACCACCATAGCACCACCAGTAACCGTTCAATTGTTTTGGACCAGATCATTCTCAGCACGGTTTCCCATTGGATAACTCAACCCAAGAATCTAGAACATTTATAACTAAAGCCATGAAAGTTCTATGGTGGATATTAGGTGCTCATTTAACTGGCACGTGAGGTGAAATATACAATAACACTGAAATACCATTTTTAAAAAATAGCAATTTTGATGTGCTCGGATATTGTCATTGCTACTTAGGGGTGTACAGATGCACTCCGGTTATGATTCGATTGAATTCACAATACTGCTTTCACAATTCAGTTCGATTCTCAGAACATTTGAACAAACTTTGAATAAAGAAAAAGACTCCTTTTTTATTTCTGTATAATAAACAATGCAAAACAGTGCATTTTGTCTGGCTAAAAGTAAATAAATTAAATATAGCTATGAACAGGCTTAAACTTGTACTACAAGTTCACTGTAAATAAATAAAATGTAGAAATTCTCCCCAGAATTGTGATTGAATAAACAAAGTGTCTGACCTGGGGACTTTGAAAATGATCAACTGAAACATAATGGGCTACATAGTTGAATTAGAGCTCCAAAGTCAGCTAAAGTGCCTGATTTCTGTGGCCTCTTTCTTGGTGGTGTTGACAGCTGTGAACACTGCTCTTGGTGGTGAGGGTGTTGTATGAAAGTTCTGAAGAGCTCTTTTTAAATGTTATATCACTGTCATGTAACTGCATAGTGCATAATGAGTTTTGGTCATTGCAATCTGGAGCTATTGGGCTATTGAGTGCTTCACAAGTGCAGATAGGATCAGTGTCCTATATTTTAATGCTATGGGCTGTGCAGACTGGGACCTCTGGTGTTCAAGCAGTGCAATCGCATGAAATGCATAATTAATAGAATGATCTCGCACATTTTCATGATGCACATCATCAAATTATTGGATGACAATGCATCGTATCATGATGTATCGTTGCACCCCTAGCTGCTACTGAACAGTTTGAGCTGGTAGAAACATTTAGCCCAAGACATTAATCAGGATGTCTGTGTGATTGTTTGCTCTATTGATGATCTGAAGTATTTTTAATCTCCACGTGTATGTCCAAGATAGGTAACCAAATCCAGCAGTGATACTTTGGTAAAGCACATCTCATGTGGCGATCAAAATGGCAACATTGTGAAGGATTATGGGTAAAAAGTATTATAGTAAACCTACAAAGTGCACATAGTATATGGTAGGTTTAGTTGATAAAGTGGCCAGTGAGTAGAGGGTACAGGCTAAGTGTACCTAATAAAGTGAGTGAGTGTATATATTTCTTAAAACTGCTCTTAATCCTTAAAGCTGTATAGGTGACGTGCTAGACAAATGTAATGGAATGACTATAAATTGAATAATGTCTTCTTATTTTTAGCTGGCCCAAAGGAAGATCAGAGACATTTTGACACAAGTTAAGCAGCAGCAGAAAGGTGGCATGGGAGGCTCTCAGGCATCTCACCCACAGAACCTGTCAGAGCTTGGGCCCCACCAGGGAATGCCCCAAGAGCCTAGGAGGAAGTAACAGGCTCCAGCCCGAAACTGGACGGACAGACGGATGGACAGACAGAGGAGAAACAGCAGACGGACTGACAGAGAGAGCAACACACAGACCCAGCGGTAGACAGGGAGAAAAGAGCATTTAACAAAGAGGGGAATAAAAAGGAAATAAAAATGCCTGAGAGGGTACAAGAGTTTAGAGAAAAGAAACTAGAACTTTGAGTGATTTAAAAATAGGTTAAAAAAAAAAGAAAAGAGAGAGAGAACTAGGAAACAGAGACCAGATGCCAGGTCGACTGACTGGGGATGGCAGGGATTCCTTGTGGCAGCTTATGAAATAATCATGGCAACGTGGCCTTGAGAGTCTTAAGAGAAGCTCTCATGAATTGTATCATGCTTAGGGCACCCCTGCCATCACCAATCATTCAAGTATTTTAAGGGTGTTTTTTTAAGAAGAGCTATATGTATAGAAATGTTTATTCAGAGGTATTATTATGAAATGCAGTGAGGCAGAGGTGGGGAGAGGGGAGCGGAGAACCCATCACATCGAGTCAATAAGGTGGCTCATCCTTTGCCTACAGGAAATTAAGGGAGGGGCCATAGCTGTTAACACTGCTCTTTAAGTCCCTGGCAGTAAACTGTTGGGGGTAAGGACAAATAAAGAAGAAGAAAAATGAGGTTGTAAATATAATCTTCATGAATTTGTGTTGAAGCACAGTGAGGGTACAGTAAGTGGGCGGGCCGAGGCTGACCCTGCAGTTCTATTGCAGAGGCTCAGCTCCGAGATGTAAACTTCACCTCCAGCCCTGAACTACGCCCGCGATGCTCGTTGGCGCGTGGCCCACGCCCAAATGGCATATTTTATATATATTATATATATATGATATGTGAGTTAACCTGGCCCCTCAGAGAGCAGAGAAAATGGCAGTGGAAAGGGAATGTGGCACTGGGATCAGACCATCTTTCACAGAAATCTTTTGATATTTAAAATCATCTTTCAGTATCTGGGTTTTTCTGGCGAATGTTTTTAACCATGATTTAACCAAACACTACTGAGCGAATTTCTGAGTTCTGAATTTTTTAAAAATCTGATATTTCTTGCAGAGGGAAGATGGAATGGGATTAAATTATCATCCAAGTAATACAAATTCGATTGACCTTGACAGCACGAGCCAATCTTCAAACAGTCGTGTTAACTTGATGAATGAATTTGGCCTTTGATTTAAGATCACATGAAAGATACAGCCTCCCATGGCCCAGCTCTCCACCCTGCCTTTAGGTCAGAGGTCAACAGCGGGTGATGTCAAAATGGCTTCTGCACTCTCTCTCTCTCCCCTACTCCATTCGATGTATGCTGATGAGGAGGCCAGAAAGCTGGCTTTCTTCACTCATCTTCGAACAGATTAGATAGAAAAAAAATAGAAACCTACCTCAGGGTATTGTTACCTCAGTATTCCTAACGGCTTTTTTTTTTTCTTTTCCTTTTTTTGGCTTGCTGGTGTTTTATATAAAAGCTGATAGTCCTGAATATTTTATTTTTTTAAGGAAAAAATATTTTTAGTTATTGTTGGATATTTTTTTTCTTCCCCCTAGCTTTCGCGTGTATGTGAGTGTGTATGGATGGTACCCCACACCTTTCCACATTTTATTTCAAAAAGATCCATATAGGCAAGAGTCTTACCAATACCAATGCCGTGGCAGATTCTTTAATTTTCCCTGGACCTATAACCAACTGACTTTTGAAGTCTCTGGCTTTTTGTGTAGTGGTGTGACAGTCATGGTGTTTTATCTCCTGACTCAAATGGGCATGAAAGGCTTACAAGCGTATGAATATTATGCACTGAAGGCCTGGAGTCTGCCTTGGTTGCCAGGTTTGTGCCATGACTGTATTTTGAGAAGCAGCCCAGTGGCATCTCGGTAACTACATCGAGTTTAGGTTCAGCATAGTACTTACTCATCATCCTATATGTACGTGTGATGGGATGCGTGTTTTGGTTTTTGTTTTTTTTCTAAAAAAAAG
The DNA here is from genome assembly GCF_023375685.1 of Ictalurus furcatus. NCBI lineage: Eukaryota > Metazoa > Chordata > Actinopteri > Siluriformes > Ictaluridae > Ictalurus > Ictalurus furcatus. The sequence goes on along the minus strand of NC_071256.1, from coordinate 29,242,280 downwards.
AAAAAAAAAAGAAAAGAAAGAATGAAAAGGAAAACAGTTTAAGTGTATAGTTTTTTTTGTTGATGAAAAGTGGTTTGGGTGTTAAAGACAGAATAAAGACATCCTATCCTATGGTCTCAGTTAAACATTTTTTAACTGAATGAGAATACTTTGGAAAATGGGAGCGAATAATGAAGAAAGCAGTCACTTAACAACAGAGACAGATTTAACCTGTATATAAATCGCTAAAAGAAATACTGCAACTGAAAACATTTTTTGTATTTTTTTAATTAAAAAAAAGATACATGGACAAAGCTGGGCAATATGTAGCGATTTGTAATGCGAAAGATTAATAGATACTGCCAGAATTCTTTTTCAATGAGTACACATTCCACCTGCGCATGGCTAAATGGCGCCTTTTTGTGTACTCGTTTTCACTCACGGGTTGAAATCGTTGCTTTTTGTTCACGCTTCCCTTTTTCTTAGTAGACACCAGTGTTCGGGTTGCATTGATGTGGAAAATTTCCTCCTCCTCCTCAGGTGGGAAGGAAGTCTGTCTCTCTCTCTAGCCTGTAGATTTCTGTCAGACCCTAAGACACGCACACCACTTTAGATTTGTTCAGACTGCAGCCTTTTGTTTAACAGCAAGCTTTATTTGGACATGACATCTGGTTGTGTACTGTTTCATCAGTTTTAGACGAAAAAAAGAAAAAAAAAAGAACATAACCGAAAAATCTTTAGGATATTTGTAGACTGGGGAAATATGGAGTCAAGCTGTTCAATTTTAAATTGGAATGTAAGATGTTAAAGAGTTGAGAGGAAGATGGGCCGACATTTTTTTTCGTCTTTTCTTTTTTAAACAAATAAATAAATAAAAGGTAGACATTTATTAAAGCCAACTTAAACATTGTTTAGGCTTTATGTTCTCACAGATTTGCTGGATATTAATTCTAGGTCACTAAAATGAGTAGTCATGCAGTGCTGCTGAATGTATGATGAATACTACACTCATCTCCCTCCTCTCCTTTTCACTTATTTCGTCCTCCATCTATTTCTCCTTTCATCCCTGGATGCAACTCGCAAGTTGTTTTTCCTTTACTCACATTATTTGCTACATGTGAATGACATTTTGTTGTCTGGGTTTGGTATAGACCTTGACCCTCTCTCACGCTGGCCTTGTTTGTGTCTGTTTTCTCAGTTCTGTTCAGTCGTTTGACCCTTAATTTCAGTTTTTATCCCCCCCCCCCCCCCCCAATTTTGTATTGCCTTCAATTGGATCAGTTATTCTCTCTCTCTCTCTCCCTCTCGTTCTCTCTCTCTCTCTCTCTCTCTCTCTCTCTCTCTCTCTCGATCAGGTTTCTTTAGAAAAGCACAGAGATCTCTCATACTGCTATTAGATCATTTTAAAATACTAACCAGTTACTTGTAATGCAGTTAACACCTGTGCCAAACAGATTTTTTTTATTTACTCCGTAAAGACCCGATATAGGTTGTTCAAACTGTTTTAGTGTAGTGTGAAGACTAATAACTTCCACTTCAGCACTCGCTCTGTTTAAAAAAAGAAAAAATACAAAATACCACCCAAACCTGTATACTATAAGTTTCAGGAACACAACTGCATGTTTATTTTGTGATTCTTATGCAATTCCTTCACAAGGACTGTTAATACTCTGGAAATCATAGAATTATAAAAGGATAAAAATAAAAAAAAGTGCACAGATTTACACATAGGCAACAGATCTAACCTCATACTAGTCCGGTGTAGCAGACAGACAAATGCACACCACAGGAAATTCATCCTACTAGTTTCTGGCCTTCGCTCAATGAAACCATTTGGGTGCTAATGACGAATTTAACCTCACATAACTAGGAAACGCTACCTCAAGACTTAGCCATAAGATTGTTTTATCAACCTGACAAGAGCGAAAGTGCATGTTACTTTTTTCACTTTAATTTCTTTAATTTATTATTATTTTTTTCCTGTTGCTTCTAGTTTTTGTTTTCAATCACTCTTTTATTTTAGAGTTGAGGCCATGATGGAGGGAAGGGAGGTGAGGATTTGGTGAGCAGAGATGATCTGGGTGTTTGATGTTGGGAGGACTTGGTTTGTAGACAAGCAGTGAAGGATCAGGAACATGGAGAACCCTCTAGTTTAAACTACACATAGTGTCACTACTCAGCCATTTCTTGAGAGCACGCGAAAGTGTGAAGCATTGCCTTCACTCCTCATATGTAAATACCCACTAAAGGAGAAGTGCTCAGTAACCCTCAAACACATTACTCTACCTCCTGATTCTACTTATTTTCGACCTCCCATTAAACCAGTGCTCCGTACAAACAGCCACAGAGTTCACTTTGTTGTGGTGTTAAAAGTTACCCGGACATGTGTACTGGTGTTTCTTTTGTAATGACTGATGTTGGATGTGACAGAGTTCCAGATCAGCATCAAGGGAAACTGGAGTCCCTCTCTTCCTCAGCTTTCCACCCTATAGTCCTTCCTTTTAATTTTATCTTCTTCAGTCAAGGAGCACGATACCTATATTCAAGTAATTTTTTTGGGTTTTTTTGGTTGATCTACCTCTTAGAGAACAAATGAATAAATAGGACAAATGTAAAGTGGGGAAAAAGGACAAAAAAAAGTCTTTGTTTTGAAAAAGTCTCAAATGAAAAATAAGTAATAAAATAATTAATGATGTAAACAACTGGGTAGAAGAATCTCCATATACTGTAGTGGATAGTGTATTAATAAAAAAAATACTTTTTCTTCCAAAGATGATTTTTTTTTTTTTTCGCCATTGTTTAGACCATTATTCAAGATTGATTTAAATAAAAATAAACGGAAAGGGGAGGGAAAGTAAAAAGAAAAATATCAATTTCATTATTCAATATTCAATATCTTTTTTTTCATTCCTCATTAGATTGACTTATGTTTTTAAGTTTGCAATTCTTCATCCTTTATTTGATAAATTTTTCTGATTGCTTTTTTGGAATGACATAGGATTGTATCTCATTTTGGATGCATTAGAATTTTCTCTCTCTCTCTCTCTCTCTCTCTCACTCTATGTGAACTGCAACATAGTACTCATTGAGACATTGCAGAGCAGCATGATACTGAAATCAATTCTTTCTATTTTTTTTTTTTAATCTGTATTGATGCAACAGGCAAGTAAGGGCCTATTTAGCTGACTAGGGCACAGTTTAGGAGGAGGAGAGGAAGAAGAGTGATGTATCACGTCTAGCCCCACCCCACAGCCCCCTCTTATGCCAGGTGCCATGGACACTATCTGGACTTTCACCTTTCTGCCTGCCAATTTTCTTTCATTTCTCATCCATATTTGTTCTGAACTTCTTGTAAACAATACAGAGCATAGATATGAATGTGTTATTAAAAGATGAAAAAACCGGTAAACGTGTCCCAGCTGTATTTCTGTGGGCAGGTGTGCAGTCAAATACATAAGGCATTTTTATTCAGTCTGGTCTAGAATAAAAGTGCCATAAAAGCTCCCCAACTTAATCCTTTTTGAGCTAAACTGATATTTTATTTATAATGTATATTATATAAACTGTGCAGGGAAGCAAATTCCAAGGATTGGACCTGGAAAGCCACATTGCTATAAACTATATAAAACAATCTTAGAATATGATCTGCCTGGATTGTTGCTCTAGACTCAAGAGTTAATATCAAACATGCTGCTAACCTTCAAACTTATTTTACACTTCATTACATTACGGCTTTTTTACTTAGTAGCAAATAAACAAATCGCACATATGGCAACAATTTTTGTTTAATAACTGAACAGTCTGGCTTCATGAAATGTATCTCAAACAAGTTAAATTAAATGATTTTAATTAATAACATTTTTTTCCAGATCAAGTAGAGGAAAACGATATAGAATCCCCTTATAATTTGCATGTCTAATACAAATACCAGCATGAGTCCAAAAAATGCAAATTAGTCTGCAGTTAAAAGGGAGTGACCTTAAAGTACAGACCTTAACCTTAGACTTTTTGAAAGGAAACATGGCCCCAACAAGAGAGAGGTCAATTGAAACAATGGAAAGGATTATAAAACTCCTTCAAGAAGGAAATCTGACACGGAGTGTGGCAAAAGATGTCGGTTGTTCCCAGTCAGCTGTGTCTAACATTTGGTGCAAGTATAAACAAAATGGAAAGGTTATAAAAGGAAAACATTTGGTACACCAAGGAAGCCGTCAGAGCATCGGGATAGAAAATTCAAAGCAGTATGCCTTGAAAATCTAAAATGCACAACAAAACAAATGAAAAACAAATGGGTGGAAACAGGAGTCGGTGTTTGTGACAGAACTGTTCGAAATCAGCTGAATGAAATGGGATTTACATATAGAACGTCATGGAGTGTGGATGATTGGATGAAAGTGATATTCAGTGATGAATCACGAGTCTGCATAGGCCAAGGAGATGATGCTGGAACGTTTATCTGGTGCAGTTCTAATGAACCATAAAGATGACTGTCTGAAGAAAACAAATTTCTCCCTCATTTATGATATGGGGTTGTATGTCAGGTAAAGGACCAGGGAAGACCTCAACAGTCAATACACAGGTGTACATTTAAATTTTGAACACTTCTCATTCCATCGATAGAAAATAGGTTTGGTGGTGATGAAGTCATTTTTCAGGATGATAATGCATCTTGCCACAGAGCAAAGAGCGTTAAAGCTTTTCTTCAGAAAGGCGAATCAACTCAGTGACCTGGCCAGCAAACAATCCGGATCTCAGTCTGATTGAAAATTTATGGTGGAAATAAATAATCAGTCCATGACAAGGCTCCGTCCTGTAAAGCTGATCTGTCAACCGCTATTCGAGAAAGTTGGAACCAGCTTGATGGAGAATATTGTTTTTCATTAGTGAAGTCCTTGTCTAAAAGAATTGAGGCTGTCATAAAGCCAGAGGAGGTGCAACAAAGTACTAATTGTGAATTTTTTTTTATTATTATTATTATTTTAATTTTTTTTTGGGGTTGATTCCATAATTTTTCCCTCTACTTGATCTGGAAAAAAATTATACCATTAATTAAAACAATTTGATTTAAAATTTGTTTGAGGTATGTGAAGCCAGAATGTTCAGCTATTAAACAAAAATTGTTTTGTGTCGTCATCTGTGATTTATTTATTTGTAAAGTAAAAAATCCGGGTGAGCATCCTTGAAGTGTGGTGATTCCATAATATTTGCCAGGGGTTATATAATAGTAAGACTAGTGTAATAATTCCTGTAGTATAATAGATTGGCAAATAAAATTATAGCGATAATATGAAATCAATGAGAGCAGTTTTAATCGGATGGGCTACAGTTTGAAAGGAATCATCTAACTGTATAATATTTTAAAAGCTTTAATATTTTTGCCTGTTTTCAGTAATACCTGAAACAGCCAAGAGTTGAAATAACTGTTTTAAATAATAAATGTAAACATATTTAGTAGTCATAACCGTTGAGCTGAATAAAATTGTCTACAAAATTGCTCTGAATTCTACACAGGCCCCGCAAAGAACACTGCAACCTCTGGATTCCTCAACAGTTCTTTGCTAAAAGTCTTAAACAGGTTGGGGCCCCTTTCTGACAGGGAAATATTTATATGGTTCCACGAAGAAGGGTTCTTTGACCTGTGTATGTTGAAGATGGTTTAGCAGACCAAGGGCATTAAAGCAGTATTTATTATCTAGGCTAGCTAGCTAGCCAACATGGAACTTAATTTGACAGCCCTTGACTTTGTTTTACAACAGTGGATCTCTTTTTTTGTCAGGTCACATCGTCATTATAATTTACACTGACATTTAGCAGATGGCGAGCATGAGAAATTGAGGATTGCAGATTGTAAACAACTCTTGGATTGATGAGCTGTCAGAAACATCCAGCTTCCCTGCGGTACAGCGTGGAAATAGCCTCAACACTCCTTAAAATGGCCATGCAGGTAGGAGCACAAACTGTGAGAAAGTCACCAAAATCTTTCCATAATCATTTTAATATCAAACAAGGTTGGAGAAGGGTTAAACACTGGAACCACCAGTAAAATATCACTATTATATAGAGATCTTAACCTGAATTATTATGGAGATGCAATTCAAACAACTTTTAGACCAGTTTCTATTCTAAGTGCTTGATTTAACTATCTACAATAAACGGCCATAATTCAGAGTTTTAATTGACTCTTCATTGTTTTGGCACCAAAATGATATCAGAATAACTTTTGATCTTTTTTTTAAAAAACAAAAACGATGGATGACACAGTAAAGCTCTTATTCAGTTAGATAAATGAACAAAAGCCTCGATGATCAAATATTAACACAACAGTTAACAATCGCCTGTAGCTACTGAAGAAATACAGTTTACATTTCCATGAAATAATCTTCAAAAAAAAAAACACCTTCATTCTCTTTACATTCGTTAGGTTTTGTATGTAAACTAGAATTTAGACGGGAAACCAGACCTGCTAATATTTATTAGATTATAGGCTATAACTTTCAAACTCGAAGCAATCTAATTACACCCGTTATGTATTAAAATATATAATATATAGCATACATATTCTACCAATAATTTTCAATATTTTATTATCACTTTGCCAATTTTAAATAGTCATTTCTCTCATCGACAGAAATGAATTCAAAGGAGAACATTTTGGTAAAAAAAGAAAAAAAAAAACCCAATGATAGTCTGCACTTTCTGCTGTTTGTTTTCAATTATTTAATCGAGTTGTTAAGCAGTCTAACACAGTAAAGCCTTTTTTTTTAAACATTAGGGATTACTCAATTTGAAATTATACCAACAGGTAGGCATATAAAACTCGTGACATAATATACTATAGTAGCTGATGCTGATACTTAATCGAAGTATAGACTATAATCAAAAGTATATTTGTACCATTTTGATGCGCCTTTTAAGCTATTTATTTACGTTTTCCTTTGATAGATCTGCTGCAATATTAGCATTTTATTTTATTTTAAAATATCGTGAAATACAATAACCTAAAAAGTTTAGGCTATTTATATGTACAGTAGGTTTACTCGCGTGTGTGATTACTGCTCTCCAGATGTTGAGTTAAAGTTGCAGAAGGGTTCATCTAAATGTGCTAGATACTGTATATCTCAGAAGAACTAGCTCAACAGGAATTCAAACCAAACCAGATACGTCTATAGTAAATGGCGCGCTTATATAGCGCTTTTATCCAAAGCGCTTTACACTGTGTCTCATTCAACCATTCACACACACACTCACACACCAATGGTAGCAGAGTTGCCATGCAAGGCGCTAACTTGCCATCAGGAGCACCTTGGGGTTCAGTGTCTTGCCCAAGGACACTTCAGTATGTGGAGTCACGTGGGCCGCGAATCGAACCGCCAACTCTACGATTAGTGGATAACCCACTCTACCACTTGAACCACAGCCGCCCTATCTATATATCTCTATACTAATCTCATAATGTAAACATATTGGCATGCAAGTAAGATCGGGTTAAATATTTGGGATAGAAATCACTTCTGTTCAAGGACATGTAGGCTGCATGCTGTGACCGACTTGAAACGGTGGAAACACTGTTACTATTTCCAGTGTATGAAAGTGAGAAGTAGACTTAAAGCTTGGAGAAATAAACAGTGCATAATTTAAAGAGCTGCAGAATTTATTTAGAAGAACAAGAACACAGGAAGTGCTAATGTATTTTCAACTTGGAGTCTACTATTGTTTAATAACATGATAAAAATAAGGTGAAACTCGCTATATAGGTCGAAGTGGCAGGTCACTTGAATTTAATGGGCTTAAAATCCTGATGTTTCTTGTAGGATGGATATGTCCTACAAGACATGTGAACACCTTAAAACGAGTGCCAATTTGTAATTGTAATAAAATGCAGGAATTTATTGTTTATAAGAACGTTTTGAGTCCGCAGTTTAATACAATGTAACTTTGTGGGGTTTTATGGATGAAAATTTTAGGAATAAAAAGTTTTAATGGCTCCAGTAACATGCCTAATATTTGACTAGATCTATCTATCTATCTATCTATCTATCTATCTATCTATCTGTCTATCTCTCTGTCTGTCTGACTGACTGACATAAAAGGGATGCTAAAAGTCTCCGAACCTCTGTTCTGCACTCATAAAAATAAAGGAGGTTCATCAATGGTTCTTTACAGCACCATAGATTCTGCAAAGAACTTATTCTTGTTAAGAACCATTTTCATTGTATAGTGTTGAGCTATATATTCGGTTATTTGGAGATTAAAGAAGTTATTTTATTTCATTATAGGTTCTTCAAGTTATCATCCCTTAACAAGTTAAAGTGAACCCTGTAAGGTTCTTTGTGGGACTGGAAAACGTTCTCCTGACATCACTCTTAAGAACCTTACTGCTCCTTAAAGCACTAACCAAGGGTTGTTTTTTTAGAGACCTTGATAAGATAACATGGTTTCTTGTTGCAGTACTACGAAGAAACATTTCTGCATTATGTAAAGCACCAGTAAATAGACGATTCTCTGAAGAACTTGAGAGTAAAATGTTCTCTATGCTAACTTTAAAGGGTTCCCCTATGGCATCAGGCTGAAACCCCGTTTTTGGTTTTGACTGAAACCTTTATTTTGAAGAGTTTAGAGCATGGGACCTCACTACAGTGAAAGCAGAAATATAAATAAATAAATAAATAAATAAATAAATTTTTACATCGTACAGAAACCACACCCGCGATGCGCTACACTCCAGTCCACCTGGGGGCGATAATGAACCGAGTAGCTGCTTTTGCAAGCCGTCATTAAAATCTATAAAGGAAGAAGAAAAAGAAGTCGAAGAGGCGGGGCTGATACTGACCAATAAGAATCGCGCGGGTAAGTTTCAAAACAAAAATGGCGACAGAAAGAGCAGCTGTGTACGTATGTTTTGGGAATGCGCTAATAAATAAAAAATTAAAAAGGCTTTACAATAACAAAAAAAAAAAAAAACCCACAATATATACAGTATAAATATCGTTATTTTTTTTTCTAAAGTATCCACATTATTGTGTGTTAAATAGCAGGAAGGATTGTATACTTGGTGTGTAAGTAACGTTAGGCTCTAGTCAGCTCGCTAGTGTTATACTGGGCAGATTTGGTCAGTCAGTTTAATAGTGTAGAACTGTAGAAGTAGTGTTACCAGCGTTGTAGGATTGGAGAAATTTTTACTTATCTTATATTTGTTAACTGTCCTGTCTGAATGTAGGATATTAGAAAGAACTGGTCCGTCTCTTTTGAAGACATGCGACTCCACCGAGGCTCAGGACTCTGGAGAGGGAAAAGTTATGACCGCTTATTTAATGGTAAGAATTGGTCTAAGTCACAGGTTCTCAAACCTGGTAATGGAGTACCCCCTGTCTGAAAACTTTACTGTTTTCCCTGCTCCAAATACCCCAGGAAGGTTTGTTAAGCAACTGATTAGTTGAATCAAGTGTTTAGAGCAAGGAAAATATTAACATGTGCAGAACACTGGATATTCTAGGAGCAGAGTTGGGAACCTGTGGTCTAGGTCAGGGGTTCTCAAACTTGTTCTGGAGGACCCCCAGCACTGCACATTTTGTATGTCTTACTTATCTGACACCCAATCCAGGTCTTGCAGTCGGTACTTATGAGCTGATGAGTTGAATCAGGTGTGTTAGATGAGGGAGACATACAAAATGTGCAGTGCTAGGGGTCCTCCAGGACATGTTTGAGAAGTACTGGTCTAGGTGAAGATATGTAGACAAGAAATCAATTAAACCAAATCATGTATTTGCTTGGTTTAATATGGACGTGCAGTACTGTAATTTTTCACATCGTTTTGTAATGTGTATATGGATATTTTACCATATGTACATCTGTCTTGTTTCTTTCGAATAGGACTGCAGAAGGAAACAGAAGATCATGTGCCATCAGCATGGTGTCATGGATGACATGTTGAAGCTTCTTGCAGGTCTGGAGTCAGCAGAGCAGTTCCTCAATGAACCATGTCCACCTAATCCAGGTCAGAGGGATTTTTTTTCCTTACAGTGCTTAGTAGAATGGAATACTGTTTTTGTTTGTGTATCAGTAGCTGAATAATGGTACATGCACTAGGTGGACCTTGGGAAATGCTAATTGACTGTGTGTACTCATGTACATAGACACTGAGGCCAGCACTCCCTGGAAGGCTTTGAAAGCAGAGTATCTTGAGCAGGTCCAGGAAGTGGAAGGGCTGATAGGCACACTGGTGGAGCGCATGGAAGAGCTACTCAAAAAACGGCAAAGGCTGGAGGCACTACTGGTAGACCTGGAAAAGAAAGTAATTTGATCTACGCCCTCCCCAGCACTTTTTATGTCTCTTTGTCTTTTCTATTTACATAGTCTTTGATTGAAGTGAATCGTTAGAGAAATAGCCCTGTCGATTTTCCTTTTGGCTTAAACTTGGCTCATTTTGTTTTAACAAAATCATCAAGAGTTCTCCTCCAGATCAATGCAAATCTTTTTTGTGGCCTTATTGGAGACAGTATATAAATAACTTTCTGTAAATGACACTCAGTCACCTAAATATGATCTCTTTCAGAAAGAGGAGTGCAAGGAACAGGAGCGAGCTGCACTACAATCGAAGCAGAGGGCTGAGGTAAGCTTTCATTTAGTAATTTAATCATGATCCAACTCACAATTCCAAAAGAACAAGGTGACTGGTTTTAAACTTGGGGAAAGAAAACCCATGATTATTGATTCAGGGGACAAAAATTTCAAGCTGGTGAGCTGCTGTGGGTGACCCTGACAACACCTAAATAGCAATTCACAATTGGCGCCATGTCAGGGTTGTCTAGTTGGAGCAAAACCCCAATTTCAGGCACTGAAAAAGTCAGACTACCCTGTGATTGGCAAGGAGCTGAAACCAATCAGGAGGAAGAGAGTGATAGCACGTGACAGAGTAAATATACAGGAGAGTGAATGAGTATAATATTATTCTTAATAATATTAATTCTTAAGATGATCGATGATAGTCATCTGATTTATTGCTGTTGTGGAATTTATATTGTTATCCTGGATGAAGTTGTTGAGATAAATAACTCATGATAGTTGGATAGTGACTAACGAAGGTGTGAGTGCTTCAAGGTCTCTGCTTGAACCCTGCATGCATTATGCGGTTTGGTATACAGTCTTGAATTCTGCCAGAATGTGTGCATGCAACACAACTCGGTACAAATAATAGTACTTGTGCATGTAGCAGTTCTTGAACCAGAGTGTGAAATTCAAAAAAAATATATTTTGTACTAATTTTCATATGAAATTATGCCTGAGATCACACTTTTTTTTTCTGACCCACAGAAACTGATGAATCTGCAAATAGATGATTCCCTGCAGAGAGCCCAGGATGCCCTGTGTGCTTGTGACAGACGGCTTTCTGAACTCAAAATTCAAGTAGATGATCGTTTAGCCAAGGTGTCTAATTGGATGGCTTTTAGAGACAGGTGAGAAGCATCTTTGACAAGGTCTGAATGTGAGAAAAATGCAGTCTTTATAGTAGCAATCTGCTTATCCACACAAATCAGTCTCGTATGATGAATTGGGACATGCCCACGTTATGCATAGAAAACAGTGTTTGCTGTTGCAGCCACATAAGGCCGTTGCAGGCCAAAATACACTACCGGTCAAAAGTTTGGCGACACTTGAATGAAATGTTTCTCATGATCTTAAAAATCTTTTGATCTGAAGGTGTATGATTAAATGATTGAAATCGGTGTTGTAGACAAAAATATAACTGTGCCAACATATTCATTTCTTACAGTAGAAAACAAACATTTTATTTCCATGGATGACCTGGAGTGAAATATTTAGAACAGCAGCCAATAAGAGTCCAGCATAGGTGGGAACTCCTTCAATACTGTTTAAAAATCATCTCCGGGAGATTCCTCAAGAACTCGGTTGAGAAAATGCCAAGAATACATTTCTGTAAAATTCTAGGCAAAAAAGGTGTCTACTTTGAAGATGATAAAATACTCAATTAATTTGATTTATTTTGAATTTTTTTATCACAACATAATTCCCATAGTTCCATTTGTGTTACTCCAGAGTTTTGCTGACTTTATTATTATTCTAAAATGGGGGGGGGGGGCATAAAAGTAAATAATGAGTGTGTCTAAACTTTTGACCTGTAGTGTAGAAGATATTTGTTTAACAGATGGTAATGAATGTGTATGATTCTGTGTATAGGCAATAGGGCTGCAACTAACGATTATTTTCATAATCGATTAGTTAGTTGATTATTTTTTCGATTAATTGGATGGGTTGGGGGCCAAACTCTCAGTACCATTTTTTTTGTTTATTTAAAATAAAATCCACAAACTGAGTGTTACAAATATAAACTTAAGACTAAAACTTTACACAACTGTTTGTCCAATTATATACGACTGAAAAGAACCCAATACACACAGACACACACCAGAATATATATTATTCATTTAGGACTGTAGTTTAATTCAGTGCTTTTTGTGCATCTATAAAAAGTAATGCATAAATACTTATAAATATATAAAATTGGTATTAATGCATTACTTTTTATGGATGCACAAAAAGCACTGAATTCTACAGTCTTAGCAGTCCCTGGTTGATTGGTAGAACCTGTCATTCCCCAGGGATACCATTCAAATTCCATTGATACAAATACAGTTCAATTAAATTTTATTGTTGGTATGACATTTAATTTGACTCTCTGAATTATCTTCTGTTTATTTTATCCATCAATGCAACATTTGAACTTGTCTACCACTCACAGGTTTTGCAAATGATCATTTCATTTGTAAATAAATTTAAAATAAATTGATCAATGAACGATTGTTAGCTCAGCTAACGTGATATTGTGAATGTACGCAAATAACCAAATTTATTAATTTTAAAACATCTCATTTGAATATATTTTGATACATTTAACAAAAATATATTATAATGTTATTTAAATATTTTTAAAACTTTCCTATGGACTCCCTGTAATTACACCACTGACCACTAGGGGTCCGCGGAAACACTGCACTAGATGGTAGGGTACGAAGTGCATAGTGTAAGTGTATAGTACGTCATTTGGGACACAACTTTTTACTCTCAGAAGCATGTTTTCGGAACAGAAGTAACGTAATGAGTAAATGTATTGTGCGCAGACCAACTAATTGATAGAGATTCGTTGACCACGATTTTCATTATCGATTTTATCAATTAGTTGTTGCAGCTCTAATAGGCATGCATTAAGACAGCAAATCTCTAAAATGGTGAGTAGTTCTGAAGACAGCTTTCAGTTATTTATATTATTATTATTATTATTATTATTATTATTAGAAAAACAAAAACTTTATTAGACCAAGCTAGTTTTCTCAAACTTAATCTTAATTAAGTCATTGTTAATTGACATCAATAAGACAGTCTTGACTTGCTGCTGGAAATGCCAGCACCCCACATAAGAAAATGCAATACACAAAATGTAGACACCATAATTTAACTATTGATCCTTTTTGCCCATTAAGTTTATTGGGTGTGTGCTTTTAAACTGTGAACTAGAAATAGCTGCAGTCATTGCAACCTGCCTACTCTTTCAGTGCATAACCTGCTTTGGGTATCCCACATCAACTTGGCTGTAACTGTATCCTCTTTCAGGTTGCAGGCTACCCTGGAAGTCACTCAGGCTAATATGCAGTACAAGTTGTTGTCTGCGAGCCCCTCTGAGCTGTGTCTAGAGCTTCTGCCCCGCTCCACCCAACAATCCCTGCAGCCTCTTCATCTGTCTATCACCATGACCACAGAAGACCACTTCCGCCTGCAGGTGAAGTGTTTTTTTTTTTGTTTGTTTGTTTTTTTGGTCAGTGATTTATTTGTGCCAGTTTTGTGATCCTGAGTATTAGAGAAAAGGTGTTGCTTGTGTTTAAGATATGTGTTTTCCGATCCAGGTTTTTCAGGGCACCGCAGGCCTCTTGGAGGAGTCAGTGGAAGGCCCTGTAAGAGAGCTGAGTGCTGCACTGTTGGAAGTGATGGAGTGCTACATTAGTCAAGGAAAGATGCTTGCTGAAATCCAGGCTCTGCATTCCAGGTACAGAGTCCACAGCACAGTCTACAGAACACAAACTGGCACATCAGGGAAGCTGTCGATATTTCTGCAGTTGTAAAACAGTCACTAAAAATAACATCCTACATGCATCCAGAATCACAAGTTAAAAATTACTACATATTTTAAATATTATTGTAAATATACATGATTTGTCATTGTAGCATCTGACTTACACAGTTCACCTAAAGTCATCAGATACTTTTTGTTTCCGTTCAGTTCTGGCATCTCAAATGTTCCGGCACTTCCTGCAAACCATATTTGGGTAGCTTGCTTCATTTTAGTAAAATGTGACCGTCTCCTTCAAGTGAAATTTTTAACATGAAAAAAATTTTCCTCAGGTTTGCAATCGACTGGTGTCCAGCAAAGCGCCTACTGATCTTCCTCAAGTCCGCCACCACAGTGTGCCACCTGGAGCTGGACGAGGGCTACCCGTCAAGTGGCTGCGCCAAACTGCTTGCTGTGCGCAAAGATGGCAACCTTCTCAATCTCTCTGCCCTGCAGGTAAAACTGTCAGGAAAGATCTTGTGATTGAACTCAGTGCAGGGTGTCTCCTGTGTCAGTCTTAAAATGACTGAAATTACAGTTTACAAAATTAAGTAGTAAATTGTGTAAAAATTTCCATATGTCCATAAATATTTGGACATTAGCAGACTTATTTCATGCTGTCTACCACTGTATGTAGGAGTTGAATTTAAATAATGAACATGAGCTCAAACAGCAGATTTAATTTGAATTAGAATGAATTTTAAATCAAATTGACTCCTTTAATTTTAATCTGTTTGTCTGAGTGTTGAGGAATTACAGTTTTTTTAATATACTTTTTATGTAATCCCCCGTTTTAACGGACCAAACATAATTGGACAATTATCTATTATTCCCTCATTATTTCAGTGGCAAATAAGCAGATAAAAATCTAGCATTAGGAATCTGTTGCTGTCACCTCTCAATATGAAGTCCAAAGAGCTGTGACTGCCAGTGAATCGAGCCATCCTTCACCTGAAAAATAAAAACAAACCTATCGGAGAGATAGCGAAAACATTAGGTGTGGCCAAATCATCTATTTTCAAGACAAGAATTCTTTCCCTGGTGAACAAAAACTCCTACACAACAGTTAAGCAGATCAAAAACATCCTCTGGGAGGTAATCCTTTCTGTGTTGAAAGTCAACAAGAGCAATTAAGACTTCATCAGAGCAAATACAGAGGGTTTACCACAAACCACTGATGAGATTGAAAAACAGGAAGAACAGATTAGTTTGTTCTGATACAAGGTGAAAGGTGTACAGAGAAGAGAAGCAACTGCTCATGATCTGAAGCATATCCCCTCATCTTTTGGCATGGGCATGTATGGATGCCGATGGAACTGGTTCACTTGTATTTATTGGGATGTGACTTCTGACAAAAGCAGCAGGATGAATTCTGAAGTGTGTAGGGCTATATTATTTGCTCATATTCAGCAAAACGCTTCAAAACTCATTGAACAGTGCATCACAGTACATCTCAACGATGCCATGAAGCGTATTTTGAAAGCAAGCCAAGACTTTAAGCCAAAGAAGTGGAATGTTCTGCAATGGCCAAATCAATCACTTGACCTGAATCCAATTGAGCATGTATTTCACTTGCTAAAGGCAAAACTGAAGGCAAAATGCCCAAATGCTTACGCAAAATGAGTGTATATGATCTTAAATATTGATATTGGGTTTTTAAACCTCACATTTTCAATGTGTTTCCCAGTAATGACCAAAAGCCCGTTTTACACTGCATTTGCATGCACCAGATCGATACCACTTGGAGTACTCTCCCATAATCAGTGTGGTGTTTTAAGTTCCTTTACACACCAGAAGCACTGAGACATGCATCACACAGCAACAACTCGTACTAGTGAGATTTTCACTCAGTGGCAATTAGAACCTTCATGAAGTTTGAATTGTAACCTTATGTGAGTGTGTGCACTGCTACACTATAACTAGAGGCTAAAATATAGCTATGTCCTGTTAAGAAGATGGTTCCTAAACAGCACATTATAGCATACATGTTGTATTCTTGAAATTTCTATCCAGACCAAATGCACTTTTTGAGCACACATCTGGTGTAAAAGTTCAGAGTGAATAACATGGGAGTGTATTTGAAAGTGTTTCAGGGGTATTTGAGTGAGGATTTTATTCTTGTTTGTAAATAATTGAAAACGTACATACAATACCCTCCACGGTTATTGGCACCCTTGGTAAATAAAAAAATTGTCTTTATTGTTTAACCTTCTGATATCTTGTTCAAAATCTTCACAGAAATACTCTATCATGGATATCAAACAAACACAACACAAAGGTTTTACCAACAAAAACAATTGTTAAATATACGTTTGCAAAAATTATTGCACATGAATTGCATATGAATTCATATGAGAAAAATATATTTGAAGTATATTCCCATTGATATTTTAGTCTTTTTCTTTTTTTCTACACCTGGGTGACTAGGAACAGGAAATTGTTCAGCCATGACTTCCTGTTTCAACGTGGTATAAATATGAGGTAACACAGGCTGAATTCCCTTAGTCATTCATAATAATGGGTAAGACCAAGGAATATAGCTATGATGTGCGGCAAAAGGTTGTTATAAGAAAATAGCACAAGTATTGAAAATGTCCATTTCCACCATCAGGGCAGTAATTAAGAAGTTCCAGTCAACTGGAAATGTTATGAATCAACCTGGAATTGGACGTGTGTCTATATTGTCTCAATGCACTGTGAAGAGGATGGTTCGAGTGGCCAAAAAATCACCAAGGATCACAGCTGGAGAATTGCAGAAGTTAGTTGCATCTTGGAGTCAGAAAGTCTCCAAAACTACAATCTGAAGTGACCTACGTCACCACAAGTTGTTTGGAACGGTTTCATGAAAAAAACCTCTACTCTCATCCAAAAACAAACTCAAGCATACTGGAACTTCAAATGGGATCGGGTTCTGTGGTCAAATTAAACCAAAATAGAGCTTTTTGTCAATAAACACCAGGGATGGTTATGGCACACACAGAGTGGCACTCATATGGAAAAGTACTTCATGCCCACGGTTAAATAGGGTGGTGGCTCTTTAATGTTTTGGGGCTGTTTTTCTGCCAGAGAACCTGGACATTTTGTTAGGATACATGGCATCATGGACTCAAATATCAACATATATTAAGTGAAAACCTGACTGCCTCTGCCAGAAAGCTTAAAATGGGCTGTGGTTGGATCTTCCAGCAGGACAATGATCCAAAACATACATCAAAATCAACACAAAAATGGTTTACTGACCACAAATGCCATGGCCATCCCAGTCCCCTGACTTGAAACCCCATAGAAAACCTGTGGGGTGAACTGAAGAGGAGAGTCCACCAGCATGGACCTCGAAATTTGAAGGATCTGGAGAGATTCTGTATGGAGGAATGGTCTCAGATCCCTTGCCATGTATTCTCCAACCTCATCAGGCATTATAGGAGAAGACTTGGAGCTGTTATCTTGGCAAAGGGAGGTAGTACAAAGTTTTGACTAAAAGGGTGCCAATAATTGTTGCACACCTATTTTTAACAGATATTTTTTATAAATGTTTTTTGGGAAAATTTTGTTTATTTATTTATTTATTTGTTTAAACAAAAGGTTAAACAATAGACAAATTTTTGCAGCCTTCTTTGCTCATATTTACCAAGGGTGCCAATATTAGTGGAGGGAACTGTATTTATTTGGTATATAATCAGTGCAAGTTTGGCTTTAAATGACACTAGAAGTCACAGACAGGCTGCGAATGAAGGTTATTGAGAGTCGTTTGTGGTGTTTTACTGTTTTTGTGGAAACCAGATTCAGTTTATTTGATTCAGATGTTTTCAATGAAAATGATTTCTTTTTGTTTATAATGTTAATAGTTATGTGTGTTAGCTTAGCCTCACATTTCAGTGGTACGTCACCTGGGAAACCTTTCTGCGATCATTGTGTCTCTAAAATAAATCTGAACACTTCAGAATAGATAGACGTTAGTATAAGAACTGTACAGAATTAAATATTGTTTGTACATAAATCCTGCACATTTATATAAATGTATGTTGTTACACTCACTGATTGATTGTATTGCTCTGATTTTCAGCCCATTGTGATGAATCCTACTCTGACAGATTGGCTTGAGTTTCTCTCCTCATATCCGGATTTCTGAACACAGCCTGCAGCATCCTGCTAGTCAGGTGGAATAGGGTCCCAAAGTGAAGCAATGCAAAAATGTTTACTATGGTTGCATCTCACCTGTATGTATGTAATAAAATAATCTTGACTGGTAATGTATGTAAACGGCAAAAATAATTATTTAATGCTATTAGGACCTGTCTGCACCAGGTAATGCATCAATCAGAACAGATTTTGAGCATCAACATGTACATCGTGTTGTCTTTTCTGTGTTCGTCTTGTTTTGTGTATGCTATCTTACTGTCTTTATATAGGAGACACCTGTAGGTGCTGCTGAATCATTCTGTATGTTTTTCTATAATATTTTTTTTTCTAAAAAAAAAAAAGTCCCATAGTAAATGTTTTAAAACTTATCTGATAGTAAATTATAGAGAATTGGAGAGAATTGATCAAATATATCTCACTATACACTCTATATTACACTATACACTTATGGGCCACGTAAATATTTACACCTTTACCTTTAAATATTTACACCTAAACCTCAGAATGGGTAAAAAAAAAAAAAAAATGTTATGTCAGTGACTTTGACTATGGCATGGTTGTTGGTGCCCGTCGAGCTGGTTTTTGGGATTTTAGAAACTGATGATCCTCTAAGGTTTACACAGAATGGTGTGAAAAATGTAAAATGTCTTGTTGATGAGAGAGGTCAGAGGATAATAGCCAGACTGGTTTGAGCTGACAGAAAAGCTGTGGTAACTCAGATATCCACTTTACAATTCGTGAGCAGAAATACATATTAGTGTGTAACTTGTTGAATTTTGAGCCAAATGGGCTACAACAGCAAACGATTACATCAGGTTCCATTCCTATCAGTCAGAACCGGCATCTGGGCTCATTGAAACTGGGGAGATGTAAATGGGGGAAAAGACTAGATGAGATGAGGCAATCTTCCATGATTAAAACTAAACACATTCATGAATATGAACTAATGGCTTAATTAAATTAAATCAGTTTGTGGTGTCTAATTGGCACAATTTATTATTAAAGCTGAAATGTGGGTGCCAGTATTTACACCCACTGACCTGATTATCAACATTTATAATATTTCAAGAGTGAGCATCGCACTGAGCCCCCCCCCCCCCCCCCCTTTAATGCAGGTCTATTTATTTAACATTTAAACAAACAGTTAATTCATTGCTTTTGATATTGCTTCTGCATTATCAATGCTGAGGTTTATAGGTTTCTTATCTTAAATAATGTATAATAGTACTAATGTTAGTTTAGTGTACCTTAATGTGAAACAATGCCACATTATGTTATAAGAGATTGATCCTTTTTCTAATTATTTGTGTATGAACAGACTTCACCAGTAGGAGGCAGCACACATCAGTTTGTGTTTATATTTGCCCACCCTTAGAAAATAAGGTTCATGAATGATTATTTGGATACTTATAACTTTTTAGATTCATCCTGAACTGGTTCTGTTTGGAAATCTCTCTGAAACAAAACCCCTCTGTTGTAGGGTTCTACATGGTGTCACTAAGGGTTCCACCAAAAGACAAACAAAAGAAACATTTCAAGTTCTAGATTTAACTTTCTTTTTTTCCCCAAGAATGTAGGACTGCTCCTGCTCTAAATGTAAACCTATTTAAACAATTTTGTTTCATTAAACCTGGGAATAGAATAATTCTCAATTCTGGTTCCTTGCTGGTTCATTCAACCGTTTGTTAACTTGTTTGTATGGAATAGCAAATCTATTTCCTAGAATTTTTTGCCCTGCCTTCAGTCATACATGCTCCTCAGCTAATGATCAACTCTATTACATTTATGCAGGCTTTGCTCATCAGTTATTGGCTAATAGAGATGGGAAGCTCATACAGGCATTGACCAATAGGAAGAGACTGAAAAGTTGGTTATGAGGGCAGATTGGCCCACTTGTGTATTCCACATGTGAGGAGAAAGGAAAGCCTCTTCATTCACTTGGTCATGTTTGCACTGTTTCTACTTTGGGTTTTGGTAATCCTTACATCAAGTTTTAGATCTTCAAATGAAACAAAGACAGAGGGGATGATTGGTCTCAGCTGTTAGGGTAAAGATTATTTAGCTTTATCTAAATAAAATTGCAGAAATATAGTTTGATTGAAATGAAGAATTACTATTAGCCTGGTCTTAATGTAGGCTACAAACAGCTTAGTCCATGTAAGTATTTCACGAAGCAAACTAAATCAGGCTTATTTCAAATATATTTACAGTGTGTGTGAAATATATATATTATATTATATTATATTATATTATATTATTTATTTACTTACTTACTTACTGTATATAAGCCCCACTCAGTTGTAATGGCAACATATGCTTTTGTCAGGTTAATAGTGAAGCTTAGTTTGCCTTATTCAATTCTATTGGACAAGCCAAATGCCATCAAATGGTTAAACCATCCACAGAGATAGGAAATTATACTGTAGATACAATCACCAGTCACTTTAATAGGAACACCGGCATATTCATGCAGTTATCTAATCAGCCAATCATGTGGCAGCAGCACAATGCAAAACAATTACATCAAACATCAGAATGAAGAAAAATATGATCTTGGTGATGTTAATCATGGTTGATGGTGCCAGATGGGCTTGTTTGAGTATTTCAGAAACTGCTGATTTCCTGGGATTTTCACACATAACTGTGTCTAGAGTTATAAAGAATGGTGCAAAAAAAAAAAGTTCCTTGATAAGAGCGGTCAGAGTAAAATGGCCAGATTGGTTCGAGCTGCCAGGAAATATATAGTAACTAATCACTCTTAACAACTGTGGTGAGCAGAAAAGCATCTCATCATGCACAGAACATGAGGTTGAGGTGGATGGGCTACAACAGCAGAAGCTCACTCCTGTCCTCTCCAAGGTTCCACTCCTGTCAGCCAAGAACAGGAATCTGAGGCTATCATGGGCCCAAGCTCACCCAAACTAGACAGTTGAAGATTAGGGGGGGAAATCTTTTTCTTCAAAAGTCCACTTTCAGTGGACATATTTATTCTGCCTTTATGTGCTACTGGAATTATAGTAAATATGAGTTCCTGACTTCAAATGAACACCCTTTCATGTCGTAGTTGCAAGTTGGAGATTCAGAAAATAATTTTGATACATTATCCTTTTATTATGGTGTAGGTAAGAACCGTTTCAGTGGTTGGTGGTAGATACATTGCTAGTTATATAAATAGAACTTTGTAAACACTTAATAGTCAGGAAATAATAGATTAGGAAATAACCACTGACACACTGTATCACTAACATTAAGTACATTTTTAGAAAAGCAGAAAATGTTAGAAAGATGCTAAAATGAATCAGGACAGCTTATTAGATTAAAAGTGCATTAACACATTTGTGACCGTCTTATGAGCACATTAAGGCAGCATTAATATATTTGGAAAGGAAGCGACAAAGACCCAGTTGTTTTTACCCCTTCTGATACAAGGGGTTAACTTTTTCAAAATGTTAAAAACACTATGTAACACATTTTTCATTTTATTTTGTTCCTGGGTCGTATGAGTTATTTCCTAATTGCTTTTACTGCAAAAGTATAGAAAATGGCTATTATTCATCTCACGCTTTGCTTTTGTGACCAGGGCTTTCGTATTTTGGAATTTATGTTTTCATTGAGCAAACGGATGAATTTACGTCTTTTCCTTCACATAAAGTCAGGGTGGGAAATTATATAATTTTGAGGCATAAGCAATTAGAAAATAACACTTACTGCCCAGGAACAAACATTGTGTTATATAGTGTAATCAAAGAAGACAAAACATACACAAACATGTTTAAGAGTAAGTATTTATACTGTAAATGAGATCTGACTACACTGGACATCTTATACATTTGTCATATATAGTTTTTCACTGAGCAATTACACTTTACAAAAAAATATATTTATGTATAGAATATATACATTTTGGAACATTTCAAGTAAGTATAGATTTATATTTATACATTTTTACAAAGTGTCAGGGAATTAAACAGAGGTGGGATAAGATCCCTCACATGACTTGTTTTTTCCTTTGCAATACTGATCGGGTCCATTCTTTAAATGTGGGATGTGATGTGTATTGTAGCGTCTTTGAGGAACCCAATTCAGACTGCAATAATAAAGTACTGTTCTGTCTGCCTTTATCCTTATTCATCTCAGCTCTCTGGTTATGATTCCCATGGACTGAACTCCAGCAGACTGGAGGTCCAAGATTGCTTGAAGCTTTGGCTCTATTTATCCCTTGCATTAACATGTGGATCAGCCATGCCACCACCAGAGATCCAGAGCCTGGCTCTCACCGTAATCAGATGTCAGGTAGGTGTAAACGGTCTATACAGTGTGTTTGCATCAGGCTGGTATTAGGAAGAAAAGTACTACGATGCATAATTTTTTTTTTAAACAGCTAAGAACCTGGCATAATCATTTAACCCTCCTATGTATATAAATATCAGGGATAAATACAAGAGTGAAATCAAATGCAAACTGCATGTTAATTCCTTCATCTTCAATAACTGCTTTATCCTGGTCAGTGGATCCAGAGCCCATGCTGGGCATGAGGTGGGAATACTCCCTGGGTAGGATGTCAGTCTATTGCAGGGTACCATGTACACACACACACACACACACATTCACACCTAGGGGGAATTTAGAAGAGTCAGTGATCCTGCCAGCGTGTTTGAAACCCACATGGACATTGGGAGAACATGTAAAACTCTATACAGACAGTAAACTGAGCGCTGGATCGAACTGGGGACGCTGGAGCTGTGATGTGGCAATGTTACCAGTCGATTTCATGTTAATGCAAGGTGTACATTGGGCCTTTGAGTCCATGCCATATTGTGTCCTTCAGTTTAAGAATTTAAAATGTCAAGGTCATTGGTCACAGTACCTCGATTTAAATTTGATGTGATACAGAGAAACTTGGGAAAAAAATATAGTCATGTCACCGTTCTGATGCACTTAGTGCTTGTGTGTCCCTTCAAACCGGTAATCATTGTTAAAGTTTTTGAGCACCATCAGAGCCAAGCATATGCTGGTGGAGCAGCAATGGTAAATCTGTAAAGCCTTCAGTTAAACCCTCCAGAATCCACTCCCATAGACTCAGCTGGCTTGTAGTAACAGCTGCCAAAGGCTTCTCATGCATCAATGCGGAAGGAGAGAAGCTTCTCAGAGTGCATGTTGTTAAGGGTGCGCAGATCTGGAAGTTTGAGCAGCAGCTTGGTGAAACGAGAGACATCACCAGGGGCGCTCTTGCTGACCAATGTACGTAGGGCTTTAATCAGGCTGTCCTGGAGCATCTCCACCGACTTTACATTTTCTAAACCAGCGCGATCTGAACAATGAGAAAGAATTAATTATTTGCACATATCATACATAACTACTGCCACTTTGACATTTATATTGCTCATCTATGAAATGACTGATATAAAATAGCACAATTTTATATCTTGATTGTTCATTCAGAAGGTGACCTATATGAAAACCATGAAAATGCTAACCTGTAGAAACCAGCACCACAGCAGTAAAAAGACCCAGCTCCTCTGCGGAGAGCTCAAGTGCACTGAGTTTCTCACTAAAGTCAAACATGGTTCCCAACAGGGCTCCCATTCCCATGCTCTTCAAAGCTTCTAGGCTGTAGGTGGTGCCAGAAATAAATGTGACGGTCTTCTCCATGACATTAAACAAGGATGCAAAACGTACCATCAGCACCTATGAAAAGAACCATAGAGGGAAACAGACCAAGGTTAGTCAATACTAAAGGTGGAGAATTGTGTATATATCAAAGAGAACACTATAATTGCTGAAAGTCTAGAAATTCATCATGTCGCCTCACAACAAATTATCAAATAACTAACTGAAATGTTTGTGATGTTCTTAATGACTCTCATGATAACTGATAATGATAGGTCTAAGCCAAACAAGTTCAGAGCTAAACCAGAACTGCAACCACAAAGAGATTTATTTTATTGAAGAAACAAAATCCCAGTACACACTATAAATGTCAGGGCTAATACTAAACAGCCTCTCCTAGATAAAAGTGCAGATCACAGCATAGACCTTGTATAATCATGTTTATATAGTCTATGGTTCATGGATGTTGAGTTATATAAACTGCTGCCTTCCCTCTCTTACACGATCACTCTTGTGTCTTGACAGTGAATTGGATAAAACTGGATTTCGTGGCTTTTGAACAGAATACAAAAAGATGCTGCATGGGGAAACTGGCTAGTAGTACCTGAAGGATCAAATATTTCCATTGAAATAGCATGTATTTTCAGTCCTATGCAAAAAAACTCCCAAGAAAGATTTGGAGGTGGATGGAAAATTTCCCAAAGACACAATTTTTTAATTATAGAACTAGACTAGAAGCTCCTGGATGCTTTCTGCCTTCCAACCTAGTGACTCCAAAAATCCCACTTTGACATGTGTGTGAGGCCAAAATGGTCCTTAGATTCACCAAGTATGATGGACTCCTAGGCCCCGAGCACAAGAGAAATGCGCATTTAGAACAATCCCAGAACCAGACACAACACTGTTGCCTTGGGAACACCAGGCAAACCAGATCCTTCTACAAATTGAGTACTACATAGGATGGAAAGTGTGGTTACAGTTAGGAAAGAACTAGTCTCAGACTCTTGGCCAACAGGAAACAGACCACCTGATATCTTTTGCACACTTTTATGGCCATGACCTTCAGAATGCTGAAAATTACAACCCTTCTGTGCACTGTTTTTTAGCAGTATAACAAGCTTTTGAAGAAAGCGACACAATCAGCATTTCGAGCAAGATATATTCACTGGTGTCAATAAAGTTCACAGAATCTTTCAAAGTTGTTAAAGAGTTTTGTGTGAAGCACTGAATAAACGAGATAATTTTGTGTGTTTACTGACAAGCTATGGGAAAAGGTCTGTGGTTAGTCATCTGCCATGTCAATCAATTGGCCTTTTTCTGTAAAATTAGGCAGACCATAGCTGCATTTATTGATGAAACACAGTAGCCCATCTAGTAAAGCTAAAGGTCTGGCTTGCAAGACTAGGAAGGACCTAACCAACTGCATACCTGATCTGACACTCCTCCAAACAATCTTGAACCCTTGAAATTTTCTCATCTGTGTATGTTTTGCTCCAATATAGTAATTGTGAATTTCTTATTGTAATATATATCTTCTTCTTCATAATATAGGATATTTTGTTTGTTTAATTAATTAAATCGACAGATGGTCAAGATCCTACCTCAAAGGTGCCAGCTTTCAGCAAGGTGATCTGATCGTTCTGGGATAGAGAGCTGAAACCTGGGATATGCTTGGCAAACTCCACCACCTCACGCACAGCTGGTGTGAAGCTCAGGGAGAAATCTTCCCAAATCTCTTGTGGTGTCTTGTTAGGATCTGCCTGAGGATGCATGTTCATTGGACAAGCCTGGAAATGGTAAAAATGATTTAGAAAATGCTTCAGGTTGTAGCAGGTAACATAGTTTTTGTGTACTAGTAAGAAGGTTGGTCCTGTTCAAAGTTAGTTAGGATCACGAAACAGTTTGGTAATCACCTATGGTGAGGTCTACTAGTCTATAAAGTGTCCCAGAAGTCTGCTTTTAAATCAGTCAAGATAACTGCAGACTCACCAGCAAAATGTCCTTGCGGTTCTTCCATGGGCAGCTTTGCACCGGGATATTGTTGCTGTTCTCGTTACCCTGCTGAGCTCCATACCAGCTGCTGTTTGGGATGTGTTGCCCATTGTTTTGGTGTGGCAGCCTCTGATGTTGCTGGTTGGAGACTGGTGAGGATTGAAGGTGTTGTTGGTTATCAGGATTGAAGCCACTGCACTGTAGAGCTGCATTAGACTGATATATTGAATTGTGGCCATTCATATTGTAGCCAGATGCAAAGTAATTACTGTTGTGGCCATCCAGATCAACCCCATTTTGGGGCTGTAGTGCTGCACTTAGCTTATCGTGAGCATAGACAAAGGTCTCACGATGAGCTTTGGTAATGGCAGTGATGGTACTGTCCAGGCCAGGACTAGGGCACAGTGGTGGTGAGGTGGCAATCCGAGGAGGGCTCTGAGCAGTTTGAGCAGTAGGCGATGCTGGAGCTGGTGGAGAAGGGGAAGGAGCTAGAGGCACAGCAGAAGGCTGGGGCTGAGAAGCCACTGTCAGACCTGGGCAGGGAGATGAGGAAGATGAGGATGATGAAGAGAATGAGGTGCTGGTCTTGAGACTAGCCAGTTGGAATTCATTCTGTAGCTGGTTGTTCACCATGTTATTCATGGCGCTCTGCATCTCAGCTAGCATGCGCTGTTTTTCACGTTTCGGGATGCGACCAAAACGGACAGCTGTAATTGGAAGAAAACAGAAATGTTATTTGGGCTTGGGTTTTTAGTTTTAGCAGAAAGAAATATACTGTCAATGCAACTCACCATCACGAGACATGCCAACAGACAAACACTTCTTGAAACGGCACTGCTGACACCGATTGCGGTTGATCCTCATAATAGTACAGGTTTCATTCTTCAGGCACTTTTTGTACTGGATGTTCTGCTGGATGCTCCGACGGAAGAACCCCTGCCAAAGATGAAAGGAAAAATGTAGCTGTTTTTGAAATTTAAAACAGAATGTAGTCTTCCAAGTGACATGTCAATAACAATAATAACATTCTTACCTTGCAGCCTTCACAGGCATGGACACCATAATGAAAGCCTGATGCCACATCTCCACAGACTTTGCAGAGTAAAACCATTCCATTTAGCTCTTATATATATATATAAAAAAAAATGTATATCAGTCTCAATCATGAATGCATAATCAATGGTGGTGTTGACCAAAAGGCAATTTTACTCACTTGTAAGAGTAGCAACTGATTTGTTTGGTGAGTTGTATGTGATGTTGCTTTCATCACGCCCCCTTGGGGATCCTCCTGAACTTGAAGAGCTCCCGTCTTCACCACATGCTGAACTGCTGGAGCTACTGCTGCTGGTGTACATACGTGAAGAATCATGGGAACCATTAGGTGAAGATGGGAAAGATGACCCGAAGCACGGCTGTGTAAATGATTGCAGACTGCTGTTGGAATTCTCGCTGTACATGGATACTGGGCTGGTGCGGTTAGGAGACCCTCCACATGATCCGATGTAAGAGATTACTCCTCCTAGTGAACGGAAGAAGGGAAATACATTTCAGGACTATGGTTACAATGTGCCTCTGCATGCCCACTAATAAAAGAAAGAAGGCTGAGGACACAAAATAACTATGTGCAGTAATATCATGTTGTACAAAGGTTATGTTTGTGATTGCAGCTGGGACAGTGTCCAGCCATGTGGTAAAGCTTGTGTGTCATGCTGTTGATTTATTCCAAGACGTGATTCAGGTGCAGATCCCTATCTATCATATTGTTTATGCACTATAATGATAGCAGAAGTCAGATTACTCTTAGGATGCATGCAAAACAGGGAAATCCCACTCAACAACTTTACAAATACATTTCCTCTACCGCTTTTTTATTTTATTTTTAAGCTCAGGTAAATCACCGTGATCAGCTTTACAAATAAATATCCCCTGTTAGCACTTTCCCCCCTAGATTTGTGAGATAAATCCCAGTAAACATCTTTACAAATAAAGATCCCTTGTTTCTACTTTTCTCCTTCATGTGAACAGCTTTACAGGTAAATTTCCTATGTTCATACACACCACTCCCATTCTTCAGCACTCTTTATTATTTATTGCAGTATGTTTACTTTAGCCTTTATTGTAGTTATTTGAACTCTCTAACCCATTAAAACCTATGAAGAATGTTTAACCCTGTTTACTCTGGACATGACAGAGATACAGTATTCTGTCTGTCCAGTGTCATTCCTCCAAACATTGTAGAGGCCAAATATCTTCAAAGATTATATAACCACTGTACACAAGAACAAAAGGCCAAAGGGTCACTGTGTCAGGTGGAATACAACAGCAACACGTGCACGCGCATGTGATTACAGCCCAAATCCACCCTCTGTCTAGTCTCTTAACTTTTACAACACCGTTGTTAATGGTGTCGAACACAATAAAAAAAATAATAAAACACCAGCACCGCTAAATAACAAAACCTTGATGGAAAGATACTTCAGGTAAAACTCGTGGCCGCAACGCGCATGCGTGGAATGTGCCTCGAGCATCATCCAAGCGCACCGCCGTGCCACGTGCGCCTCTCAGACACACGGCTCTACAACGAGACCGGCTCGTGTTATGTGGATCCGCCTTCCAAATGAGAGCCTCGAGTGCCATGATTAAGTATATATCCATCACTATCTCAGATATATTCAATATGATCTAGATTAACACGTGGATGTGTTATGAAAAGCGCAATGTTATGAAATTTAAACTGACTTTCTAATCAAAGGAAAATTAAATTGATTTTCTAATAAAAAATAAATCTTTATATATATATTTTTTCAATATGGAATAAATTAGTTTCATAAAACTGTATTTGTATGTTAACACACACAAAAAAAATAATTTTGACTGCCAATTATATGAAGAGTGGCATGTTGCCTTTTTCAAAATGTTACGAAATAAGCTACGTAGACATGTATCTTTCACTGTTTGTTATCTATGTATCCATGTCAACAGAAGGTGGGGGAAAGGCTGTTACGTCCTCTTGGATCGGTTCCCTGTCCTACTTTTAAAACTAACGTGGGTTAGGAAGTGCAGCCCGCATCCCTGTGTTCAGCCGGAACTGTCCAATCAGAGCGCGCGCATGGCTCACGTGGCTACTTCGCAGTAGGCCTGGCTCAGCGGGGAGATTATGTAATGAGCGCGAGCGCGCCAATGATCGAGGGAGGAGAGTCGGACTGAAAACAAAGCGCACATGGCGCTCCATGTGAACATGTTTGAACACGCGACGC
Organism: Ictalurus furcatus; assembly: GCF_023375685.1. NCBI lineage: Eukaryota > Metazoa > Chordata > Actinopteri > Siluriformes > Ictaluridae > Ictalurus > Ictalurus furcatus. The sequence goes on along the minus strand of NC_071256.1, from coordinate 29,213,183 downwards.
TGCCTGCACCGCAAGGACGGCCGTACACCTGACTTTTCTGTCCTGACCTATTTCATCAAACACGACGAGAACAATGTCTTGCCGCGTGATGTCCCTGTATTTGACTGATCTTTAAACCCGTTCTCCATTTACGGCTTTTTTTTTCCAGGACTGATATGCATTAATACACAAGTTTCCCCCTCATTTTTCAGGACGTGCTGAATAGGCTATATTACAGCTCAGGAGTCATACATTTAAATTCTGTAGCCTACACCATAGCTAATAATCCCAGTTTAGGAGGTTTATTCATTAAACAAAAAATATTAAGAGATGGCTCGCAGTAATAAGTGCGCATCGCACCGTCTAGTATATTAATACTATATCCTATATTTTAACATATCTAATATCTAATCAACAAATCCGGATGTCCAGTTGTAATCAAAGGCTCAGCCTGGATCATTTTAACGTCTAGAAAACACACATACAAACACATATAAAACACATTCATAAATAGAAAAATCGATGCTTTAAGCTTACAGTATTTCTTACCAGTGTTGTTGTTATTGTTCGAATCCATTGTCGTAGTCAGTCTTTGCTCCAGTCATACAGGTGTCGAAATGAAAAGTAAAACCTAGACAAACTGTAGGCTATTCTTCAAGCGCTTCAAAACGCATGGAATTCGCAGAACACGTGCAAACACGCACTGGTGGTTGCTTGAGCAGACGGAATCTTCCAGTCAGATAGGCTACTCGTTGAGAAGATGTTGAGATGTGCCGGTTTGTAGTCTCATGTGAGACTCCAGTGCGCCTGTGCTGTCACTCTTCTCGCAATGTGTCGCTATGAAGCGCTCCGTCAGGACGCGGGGTTTTCTGCTGAGGCTGGCGCAGTTTAGAGCGCAGGTGAGGTGGGGCGCTTCAGCAAACCCGCACGAGGCGCGAAATGTGTCCATGTGACCCGCTGAAGAGTCTCGTGGCCCAGTGACACACTTTCAGAGCACTTAGCAAAAGTCCTTGGGTCTTCAACTGAGAGCTTTTTACTTCTTGGATATATCCAGAACCATAGGCAGTATATGCATTGACTCCATGACCATTTAATGATATGCACATGCGCATCTGTTCCTATGCGCAATTTATCATGCACCACCCTGTACACTGGAAAAAAAATAAATAATGCTTGGGTATGCTAAAACATATTTACAGTAAGGTATTGTAATATCTTACTGTTGTATAAAACAGAGGGGCACAGTGGCTTAGTGGTTAGCACATTTGCCTGGGTTCAAGTCCTCTCGTGGAGTTTGCATGTTCTTCTGGTGCTGCAAGGGTTTCCTCCGGGTACTCCGGTTTCCTCCACCAGTCCAAAGGAATGTGCTATAGGCTGATAAGCATCTCTAAAATTGTCTGTAATATGAGTGTGTGCGCAACTGTGCCCTGCGATGGGCTGGCACACCATCCAGGGTGTCCCCTGCGTTGTGCCCCAGGTCCCCTGGGATAGGCTCCAGACTCCCCACGATCCTGAGTAGGGTAAGCAGTATAGAAAATGGATGGATGTATAAAACACACAACATGTAATCTAGTACATCTGCTCATTTGACTCATGGATACAACTGAGTTGAAGGTAAGGGTCTTGCAGCTTGGCAGGGCTGGGGTTTGAACACACAACCTTATGATCTATTCGCAAAGCCTTAAGCACTGAACCACAACAATTACACTGCAAGTAGCTTGCATTGATTTAATTACTTCTGCAAATGAATTGACTCCACTAAAGACTGCAGCAAATCAGTGCAAGCTATTTGAGCTAGTTGTGGTGGCTCAGTTGTTAAGGGTTCAAGTCACAGATGTTCATATCCCAGCACCACCAAACTGCCTTGAAGGGGTCCTTGAGCAAGATCCTTCAGCTCAGTTGTATCCTACATCAACCAAAAGATCAAATGTACTGAGTTATATGTTATGTTATACTATGTATGAAATGACAGTACTTCTTTACAGTGCCATCAATGGAAAATTAACACAATAGGATCACCTCAGACCAGATACTTGGACCATTGTTGGACCATTCTTAGCACAACAGTGACACGGGCATGGCAGTAAATGTATGGCACTGGGACACATTAAAAATCTACCATATCAGGTGTAGCAACATTGCTGGACTTTTTGAATACTGTGTACACCTCCAGGTTGTTTCACCTTGTAAGTGTAGATTTAGAAACTAAAGCTATTTTTTTCTGCATGCACAGTTTGTGTTAATAGTCCTCTACCTTGCATTATTGGTCAATCTATGACAGTGGTAATGCTGATGCCTGGACTGCAATGTACTGCGATATATGTCAGTATCACTGTTATGCTAAGGATGGTCTCTTTCCATTGAGTTTTGGGGTAGTGGGAAGCTGACCTATGGCATACCAAACATTATGACAGATGGTATAATGGTTTGTAGCACTATAAGGAATTTTTCGGACATGTCCCAGGTTTTGGACATAGAGTAGTAAAGAGGGTCATGAACATATGAAAGTATAACACTGCAAGTTTGCATTTTCAGAAGATTTGATTTGTTACTTGTGCCAAATTAATTGCCATATAATGTAATTAATGTATTGGCTCCATAGGTATTTCATAGTATAGTCCCTAATAATCATTCTGCAACTCAGCAGACTACACCCAGTGTTCTTGGGATATCCCTCAAAACCCTGATCAGGATAAAGGTTAAGGTTAATGAATTAATGAAAATCAAATGCCTGTATTATAAATTTTATTTATTTTTTATTATATTATTGACAAATTACTTCAGAAGAAACAGATGAACAACACAGAATTCCCTTACAGATTCCCTATATTTCCGGTAATGTGTCGGCTAAATCTGTGAGAAATTTCCAGGTAGGCTAAGGCAGGCTAATGGAGACTATACAAACACAACCCAAATACACTTTCTACTGTTGAATTTCAAAGTTTAAGGCTATTTAAATTTGACTTGACCTTCAACAGAATGTTATATATCATGGTAGGTTCTGACCACTGTTTCATATCCACTAAGTATAAGATATGTATCCTAACAATACAGAAAAAAATAGAGTGAGTCTACATACTTTTAGTCTATTTACTTTTAGTCATGCATTTATGAATACAGACTATAAAAGATAAGGTTGTAAATATACACAGAGCTTCTGCTTTGGTAAATTATTTTGTTCCTGAAGAGAGGCACAGCCAGTGCACGGTACAATCAGCTACTGTATATTCAGCTTAACTCAATATGATGTATGCTGTTTCTTCCTAAAATAAGCTCCCACTGAGCATATACCCTAAATAGCAGTGTCTACTAAGATTGGCTCACTGTGTTCACTGCTGTTGTCCTCTTTTTTTGGCATTAGCACACATCCAGGACCTGTCCTTGTTCAAAAATAGCAGATCTTGCAGCAAAATGTCTGTAAACATTAATTCACTGGGACTGTTCAGTCTAAACAGAAAAAAGAAACACTGTTTATTTACTGTGAATTAATCGTATACCATATTAAATATATAAATATACCATGTGATTGTGCCTCTTTCACCTTTCATGCTTGACCCTTATGGTGCAGAGATTCATCTGAGGCTCTCTGAATGTATGTGTGTTTACTCGATTCCTGCAGAAGATGTTGGAAGTTTGTTAGTATGCAGAGTAGTGATGTGATTCAAAACATTTCACAAGCTCTAGGGAAGGGGTTTTTCAAAGTGGGCCATATTGGTCGACCTCATAATAACAGATTGTTGGTCACTACAATATTATTCTAGAGCTCCATTATAGTTAACTTTAGTGGAATAACCGCAACAGGGTATCACCTGACAGCTGGTGTTGTGATACAATAGATGATATTCATAAATTTGTGCTTCTTTTCAGGACAAATGTCATTGACCACTTTAGTTAAATAGTCTTTCAAGGATTCACGAAAGGCTTTCCATGCTTAGTGGTTGAAAACATTACCACTTATTATCTCTAATGTTCTGTACCCTGTTTGTTCTCTGTTGCTTCTGCCCGGATAGCTTCCAGCTGCTTCAGTTTCTCCGTCCTCTGATTTTTTTTTTTGCAGTGTCCATGATTTGTTTCATAATGCCTCAAAATATTAAATTCCTTAATTACTGCAACAGCCTCATGACATACATGAATTTGCAATGAAAAAATATTTTTGTTTCCAGCTCTTTTAAAATTGTTCCTTTTTGTCTGTAGATTTGACTATTCAGTAAATTAATTTGCAGGTGTAATTAGAGAAAAAAAAAAGACTCTTGCAACTTGGCTAAGGAAAAATTCCAATGTGTTGGGTGGTGATCGAAGCCACTGGCCAATTAGCATCTGTCCGCGGGTCGCACTTGGCCCTGGGGCCGGACTTTGAACACCCCTGCTCTATGGTTTTCAAATGTTATGCAGTCAGGTACTCATTTAACTGTGACTACTTAAAAGGCCCGCTCAGTACAAATTTCTGTTAATAATCCAACTACACTCACTGTCCACTTTATTAGGAACACCTGGAGTTTTCCTGACCTGACCCTGACGAACAGTTGTTCTTAAAAGTCTTGCCCTTTTACAGTTGATAATCTCACCTGGATATTATAGATTTGTACCGAAGACTTTGTGATAAGGTCTGTTGTTAAATGCACTATACAAATACAATTGAACTGAACTGAATTAGACCATCAGCCACATTAACTTCATTAAGAAGAAGTATTTTATGCGGTTGCTACTGACAATTGCAGCACCTCGCACACAGGCTTGCTGACAAACCTTTCTCTTACAAGTGCACAAACTAGTCTCATCATTCCAGGAAATGTTATGCATTTTCTGAACACAAACGTTTGCTGAACCATGCGATTAGCCGGGTTAATATTAACACATCAGCGGTTAATATTCAATCTACTGAAGTCACACTACATGTGTTTACGTTTTGTTTTCCCTAGAAAGCGATTCTTCAAAAGCACATGGACCCTAATTTATGAGCATATCACCCTATCAGTAGTTTAATAATTAACTAGTAAAATGGTATATTATTTCTTTTATTATTCTGAGATAGCAAACGAGTTATTTTCTATGTCCTGGAATTACCGCACACTGACTCTGTATATTCTCTATATACAGATTGTTTACAAACTTTTGTGTCCGCTCATTAAAGTCTATCAAGGCTGTGAGAAATAAAATGCTTCTGGGAATAAGCGAAAATATCCCCTTAAGTTTTCAGACACGTTATGTGATCACACCCAGCAAGAGGTGCATGAGTCTTTTGGGAAAAAGTCACATAATACAGGCTTTAGCCTTCTTTTCTGGGAAATCCCTATTGTAATGTAGCTTCTGAAACGCTTTAATGGATACACTTAAAAATCTGTCCTGCTTTGTCATACAGAGTGATGTAGAAATGAACATTCTTTATTATTATTATTATTATTATTAATAATAATAATAATAATAATAATAATAATAATAATAATAACCTTCTGTGGTGTGCTGTGCGGTCCCTGCTAAAAAAACCCCAATAGAAACCATCACAGAAATTCTAATGGTTTCCACTAGAAATACATTTACAAACAATCAGCTAACCATTAAAACCATTACCATTATTGGTCCTTAATGGTATCCACTAGACAGAACATGTCACCAATAGAAGGCAACAAATAACAAGTAGAGACCCACAGGGACATTAGTTTCCATTAAAACCAATACAATTCCCATTGTAACCATTACAAATTCTATGGAGTGTGTCTATTGGGTTTTTTATGCAAATTATGCAAACTCAGGTATGACCTGTTCCATAAGATGGCACAGTTCACGAGTCGGTCCTCGCGAGAAGGAAAGGAAGGCCCACGAGCTGGGAATGTTCATTAATGCAGAGAATAATGTCCTCTATGTTCGTCTTTACATTACAGTGTGCTCCTGTGTTCCACTCCTGCAAAAGTGTAATAGTAAATATAGCTAACTAAGCAACGACTAAATTCTATACTTTCTCTATTGTGAATCGCAAAAGCACAAGGTAAAGTCTGAAGATGTAATTAACAACAAAAGCGATATTTAAATAAATAAATAAATAATCCAACAACTAGATTTGTCTCTGTGATCAGCCTGGCATAGCAAAAAATGCCTCATAACCTGATAGTCTCATCTCAAGAGCTCTGTACCATATATCAGGCTGTCGTTAGGCTGTTTCTAATGAAACAAAAACGCATTTCATTTGAGTGGGTGTTTTCCATCTCCTCTTCCAACTGCATAAGCAAACCGTTAAGCGCGCGCGTGTCCCTTTATCCGGAGAAGTGCGGCAAAATTTCTTTAGTGAAGCGGTGATTTAGTTGTAGCTAATAACCCACTTGAAATATAACTCATATGCTAAAATGCAAATACATAAATCATGACGAGAGAATAAAAATATTAATATCATCCGTTTTTTTTTGTTTGTTTTTTTTTTGCTGTTGCTTGTCCTATTTGCCTGTGTCGCAGCTCCTCGTGCGCCATGTGAGCTCTGTACCGAGAACAGCTGCGCGTGTGCCGGAGCTTGAAAACTGGCGTCACGTCCTTCTGCGCCCAGGCTCGGCCACGTGCGCTCAGTGTGGAGCATCGCTGTGGGCGGGAGCAGGGGCGTCGCTGTTCTGATGCTGTATCACACACACGCGCACGCATGCACACGCGCACACACGCGCGCGCACACACACACACAAATATATATATATATATATATATATATATATATATATATATATACACACACAAATATATATATATTTAGAATGTTCTACGTTATAGCGTGAATATGACCTAAAACATAATCAGATTTTCAAGTCCTAAAAAATAAATAAAGAGAACCCAATTAAACAAATGATACAAAAGTATTATACTTGGTCATTTATTTATTGCGGAAAATGATCCAATATTACATATCTGCGAGTGGCAAAAGTAGGTGAACCTTTGCTTTCAGTGCTTAGCAATAACTGCAGCTAAACATTTCCAGTAAGTGTTGATCAGTCCTGCACATCGGCTTGGAGGAAATTTAGCCCATTCCTCAACAGGCCCAGATTAAGAATTCAGAGGCCCCTGGGCACAATGAAAAAGGACAAGACAGAACAGGACATGAAAGGAAAGGAAAGAAAATAATCTTTTTCTTCCCCTCACTTGGGCCCCAAGTGCGCATGGGCAACTGGGCCCGTGCCCATAATGCCCATTGGATAATCCAGCTCAGTTCCTCAATGCAGAACAGCTTCAACTCAGGGATGTTGTTGGGTTTCATCACATGAACTGCTTGCTTCAGGTCCTTCCACAGCATTTCTAATGTATTAAGGTCAGGTCGTTGACTTGGCCTTTCCAAAACATTAACTTTGTTCTTCTTTAACCATTCTTTAGTACAACGACTTGTGTGCTTAAGGTCATTGTCTTGCTCTGTGATCCACCCTCTTCTGGAGGGCTCATAATTTTTGCAGATTATGACAGTTGAGGTATAGTAGGTTATACATTCAGAAAAAAGAAGAGGCTACTAAACGATCCAATTTCTCATCACTGGGTTGGCATCTTAACATTTCTACCTTTATGTATCTTTTACAATTTTTAGGAAAGATGTCTGTGTGGTATCTAGGTATCCAACCGAGCTCAAAAATCTAATATATGACCAGCGAACACCTGCCAAAAAACACAACAAAACAAGCTGGTCAACCTGGTAATTTACCAAGTTGACCAGCTTGTTTAATAACTTGAATAAATGGATCAGTAATGATTTGAGATTTTCTAGTTTCCTCACTTCATTTATTTATATATTTGTTTGTTTGTTTGCTTGTTTACATATTTATTTGTTTAAAATTATTGATTATTATTTACAACTTGTCCTTGATGTAGCATTAGTATTATTAGTATATTAGTATATTAGTATATCATACATTTTTTTCATACTAACAGTTGCCATTTGGCAGAGAGTTTGACTGGCTTGGCCTGTGTTTTGGCAGCTGGAATTAGGTCATACCAAGCTGGATGTTTCAGCAGGGAAGGTGAATGATAAGTGGAAGGAAGAGGAACTAGCAGAAGGAGTGGTGCATCAGGACCATGCCCCAGTACACAGGCAGAGGAAATGTGATCCCACAGCAAGGTTGTTGGGATTACTGTCCATCACAGAATGAGGAGCTCAGCAATCAGGAAAAGCCTACGAATAGAACCACTACACCTCTGAATTAACAGGAGACAGGTGATAGGGTTTGGGCATCTTACAAAATGTACCCTGGTTGGCTCCTGCTTGAGCCTGGGGAAGACCCAGGACCCACTGGAGAGATTGCATCTCATAGTTGGCTTGGGAATATCTGGGGATCCTCTAGGAGCAGCTGAAATCTGTAGCTGGGGATATAGAAATCTGAGTGACCTTCTCAACCTGCTGCAGGAAGGAATGAATTACTGAAATAGGCCGCACGATGGCTTAGTGGTTAGCACGTTCGCCTCACAGGGTCGGGGGTTCGATTCCCACCATGACCATGTGTGTACGGAGTTTGCATGTTCTCCCCATGCTTCGGGGGTTTCCTCCCCCAGTCCAAAGACATGCATGGTAGGCTGATTGGCATGTCTAAAGTGTCCGTAGTGTATGAATGGGTGTGTGAATGTGTATGTAACTGCGATGGATTGGCACCCTGTCCAGGGTGTACCCTGCCTTGTGCCTGATGCTCCCTGGGATAGGCTCCAGGTTTCCCCGTGACCCTGAAAAGGAGTAAGCGGTATAGGAGATGGATGGATGGATGACTGAAATGCCAGAGCTGAATGCTTACATACATCTGCTGTGTAGACTAGGCATTAGACAGACTAGTTAGACAGGCATTAGACTAGTTTAACAGGTCTTTTTTTTATTATTGTAAATGAAGTTAATTCATTCATTGTTTTTGTATAATTGATAGTTTTACATAAAAGCACTCAAGCTACACTAGGGATCTGGAAACTCAGCATAGCATTCCCAGAAGTGGAATTGCCAAGTGGAATTCCCAAATGTGCCATTGGATTACAAAATAAACGGACAACAGAAAATTACAGGCCTACATGCTTCCTTTGTTTTTAAATGTCCTCATATTGACCATGACACATGAAGACTCGTAAAATGCAAATCCTTTTCTACTTTGGCTGAGGTGTTTTGAAAAACAAAGCCATCCATTAAAATCAGTTATGATCTAAGGACCATTGCTCCTTGGACTGACAGCTAGGTAATATCCAGTCCAGGCCCAAACATCATGTAGCCTGTGCTTTTCTAAATTCACACTACCATCTCATATGATAATATGAAGATTGCACTGCCCAGCTGTCTTGCTTTCCTTGAATATGTGTAGCTACTAAATTGTGACCTAAAATTTTTTTGCTTGGAAATTCTTAACCAAGAGTGTCATCTAGTGGACATCTGCATTGCTCACATAAGTGACTCAAAGTTTACCACAATCACTATGGAAATATTTTGCGGGCAATATTCAAAAGCAATTGCAAGCTGTATTTGCAATTGCATTTCCTATTTGTGTGCGCATAAACTGTGACATAATTCAGATGAAAATGCAAATCGTGTATCACCGTTACAATTTAACACAGTTTGCAATTGTTTTTTAATATTGTCCGCAAAAATACTTCCATACTTCCGTGCTTCAGTCGTCACAGAGATCTCATTTCCGGTTAGGCGCTAGGTGACGTTTCATGTCGCGAGCCAAATATAGGTCCAGTCTTCGGCGTCCAATCACATTTCGCGCTCGAGGACTTCAACGCATGCGCGCTTTTTGTATTTTAAAAGCACTTGAGAAGCTCGGGTAAGTAGTCAGTGGGTAGATATATTCGGGCGGGGACGACGGGTTTAAAATATAATGTTAGTGGAAATGAGTGACCAATAGTTCGCTGGTAAGTGGAATATATGGTGAAAAACCCGTGCCGTGTGTTGTTGGATTTAAAATGGCGTCATTGCGTATTCGTGCAGTCAAAGACGCTGCTATAAGTGACTGTCATTGTTTTTGCTGAGACTAAAATGGTGGACACGGCTACATGATCGCTGCAAGCAAGCTAACATAACGCTGTGTTTATGTTCCGAGTAATTTGTGTCGTGCCGTTTGAGAGAACCACGAGACATAAAAACTGGGGACGTGTAGTACCTTATGGTATGTATTAAATAGTAGCTCACATTTACCTGTGGACCTGTTAGCTAAGGTTAAACACCTGCATTGTTTTGGAAATGCAGGCTAACATGCTAGAAAGCATGCTAACCCATGTAAACACGAAAAGAGTTTTAAAAAAAAAGAGAGTATAAATGTCTTCCTGCTGAATTTATCACCTCACATGTACTGGTTAGTATTTAATGGTTAAGTAAAACTGAACGCCAACAGGAAAGCAAGTTCCAGCCACTTGGATACCTTAAATTTGCTTTAATTACACATACACTGCCCTTTTACAAAGTAATAACTGACTGTTAGTAATAATTATGTCAGTGAAGCCCCACTTGTATACATGAACTTTCCTTTTTGCTTTAGGGATCAGCATGGATGTGGACAGGATGGCCTGGGCACATGGCGAACAGGCATTGCACCCACTTTAATCGCAGCGGTGGGTTTTGGTGAGTGCCTTTGACTCGCCATGACTATGCGAACCACTGTGTTCAGAAGTGGAGGAAACAAGCTGGACACGGACACCAGTGACCAAGCTAAAAAACACGAATTTCAGACCCGCTTGAAGAAGGAGTCTTCCGAGTGTTTTGTTCGAGTTCCAGGCATCCTGAGCAACATTCACAATAGCACTGGGCAGCATTTTCACAGCAAAGCTAAGACCCTTTCAACCAGCCAGAGCACCGCTGGCAGACCTGTTCTGTCACCAACAGTAAGGAGGGGACAGGAGGAGAACTGGGTGAACCTGGGGGCTTTGACTTTTCCGCTGGCCAAGCAGATGGGGGCTGAGGGTACCCCGGTCAAAAGCAAGGCACTATTCGGACACACCAGTCATAACCACATGGGCAAGATGGATCCAGTGGCATCAAATGGCAGCAAGCAGCTTAGGAAGGCAGGGTCAGGAGGAGGAGTGGCAATGGCAGGGGTCCCTTCACCGGAACATGGTTCTGATGGAAAACGGAGGAATGCGATGAAAGGTACAGGCCACGCTGCCACTCAGACCGGCTGCATCCGTCAGATCCTGCTGCTGCAGCTAGAACTGATTGAGCAGCAACAGCAGCAACTGCAGAACAAGAACAAGGAGATAGATGACCTCAAAGCTGAAAAAGAGATGGTATGTAGAGATTTTTATGATCTTATGATGCTTACACAATTAGCCCCCCCCCCCCCCAACAAATAACTTGCTGGAACAAGTCAGTTCAAAAAGTGTGAAACTTTGCTCAACTTCTGCAATTTGTGATCTCTTATTAGAGTATGGAAGTATTAATGCCATGATGCCTGTGTTGCAATCATTTTTGTTTAGTTGGCAGCACGGATCGAGCGCATGGAGCGGCGGTTACAGATGGTGAAGAAAGATGGCGTTGAGAGTCGTCCCACTCCTCGCCGCAGGGAGTCTGTCGAGGCTGTCGCATCAGAAGGCACTGGGCAGTCTGAGGGTCAGTGTCAGACCCCGCGCCAAACGAATTTTGAAAAAAGTGGCAAGAACCTGAAAAGGTATTGATTTAAAAAAATAAATAAAATCTTGTGAATACTTTCAGCCTTTGTATAAAAAGGATTAACTAATAACATGCGACTCATGGTTCAATCTCGTTAGGAGAATCCTTTTTCAGGAATCCAGGATGTCAAGGTCCAGACGTGGGCATCCTAAAGTGCCCCCTCCAAAAGAAAGCCAAGCTTTGGAGGAAGAGTCTCAGGAAGAGGTGGAGCCTGAGGTAAGGTCACCTGGTTCCTCCCTTGTGGAATCAGAAGAGCTGCCTTACATGGCTACCACTGAGATGTATCTCTGCTGCTGGCATCAGACTCCGCCTTCACCATGGCGAGATCAGTCTCCTGTGCAGGAGGACACAGTTGCTGGTGAGTGCACTTTGAACAAAGTTAACACAAATCATACACACAATTGCAGCTTGCTTGATGAATTTTTCCAAATTATCATTTATTTGAAGTATGTGTATTCTTAGTCCATTATAATCCAAATCCTGTTTTAAAACACATTCTTATTTCCAGCGTTAATCAAAACTATTTGAATGTAAGCCTAGTGGGTTTCATGGATGTTCAGGATATCGATCCAGTAACAACAAAAGATGATCCAAAAATTGGTTGACATTCAGGATGGTATGTTGCTTTGCTCTGAGCTTGTGAGGGAATATTTATGTATTTTAATATAGAAACTTTTAATTGCAGTGATGCCCAAATTCCAGGCAAATTGTAAAGGCAACTAACAGCAGAAAAAAAAGACTTTGTAATTTATGTTGGCATGTGTCCCTTTTTTTTCTTATTTTAGTTCCTTCCTGGCGAGAGAGCATTGTGGAACCTCTGGAGGACAAAAAGGCGATTGATATCCTTGAGGTAAGAGATGGATTAACTGGGAATTAACATAATCATAACTGGGGCTCTGTTTATTGTTCATTGGTATTTGTTGTTGCTCACTAATGTAATGGCTTCAAATTCTAGGATGCTGTAGGAAAGCAGTTATTTTTTTTTTTATTATTATTACAATTTTATTTATTTATTTATTTGGATTTGTGTTCTGATTTCAGCTGGCTGCATGAAATATTTTCATATTTAAGCTAATGCTGTAGTTGATATTAGTCTGAAGACTTGAAACCACAAATTTAACCTTGTGGCATTACCATTTAATTTTTTTTTTTCCATTCAGAGTTTGGATGACGGTGTATTTCTGAAGCGTCATTCAAAACTGGAGCTGGATGAGAAGAGACGAAAAAGGTAATTGATGACTTCTTTTAGGCACCCTTTAAACTGACTCGGTTTCTTTTCACAAGTTTTAAGTGCCCTCCATCTTTCAGGTGGGATATTCAGCGTATTCGGGAGCAGCGAATGTTCCAGCGCCTCCAGCAGAGGATGAACAAGCAGAAGGTGATTCAGGAGAGTGAGCCAGAGCTGCTTTCCTTCTACCCTGAAGCTGAGGATGGTATGTCACTTGCACTTCTACAGCTCACAGATTTATTTATTTATTTATTTATTTATTTATTATGTTATATTATATTATATTATATTATATTATATTATATTTTGAAATACAAAAATTGGAAAAATGGGTCTGTACATGACCATTAACTGATTATGTAACTTCTCCATCTTTTGTCCCTGTAGTGGAGTCTCTAATGATCACGCCTTTCCTGCCAGTGGTGGCATTTGGCAGGCCTCTACCAAACCTTAAACAACAGTAAGTTTTGTAAAGTCATTGATAAAATTCTGCATGTTAGCTTTTATGTAGTCAGTTTAGACCACCATGCCCTAAATGTGTATGTGCCATCTACAGGAATTTTGAAATACCTTGGATAGATGAGCGTAGCCGTAGTCGACAAGAAGCGTCTAAGAAGAAGACACCCCATCGGACCTGCCGCAAGTGAAGCGGTCCTCTTTGAGTGATCTCATGATGTTAGAAAGAAGCTGAATCAGCTTGACTGTCCTGTGGTGTATTGTGTCCTATAGGATCATCTTGGCAACATCCTACATAGTTGATTGCCCTGAAGACACCTTCAAGCTTCAAAGGACTGCTCCTCGCTGAAGCCCGTTTGGCACTCTGAATGGCACACCAGCTGCAAGATAGAAGAAAGCCGAGCTGTCAAAAATTCATACTCGTTGTTGCACTGCAAAATGTGACGTTGCTGTGTTCTGGTTGCTTTGGTATTTTCCCATGCAAGTTAGCGTTTTAAAAGTGCAGTATGGACCAAAACTCGCATCATAATTAAAATGCAGTTTAACAGAGAATGTTATTTAATCACTGTTTTTGCATTTCTGTTCATTGTGAATGAGTGACTTCTAAGACAAAATTAGTATAACATCTTGTAACATAGTGTTGATTCTGCAAATAAATGAAAAGATATTCTAATGCATCTAAAGAAAATATTTCGGTATTAAAATATCTTCAAATTATGTTTGTGTTTTGGTTATTTTATCAGGTAAAGCGTGCCCATCAGCTGCTACATGTCAGTTACAACTATTTTCTATGTGGTGTTTATGAAGAAGAGCCCTTTAAATGTTCACCCCAATTGTTAGTGCTATTTTATCTTGTCACTTTTTTAAATTTTTTATCATTTGAACGTTTTCTGCCAGATTATATATACATTAGTTATACAAGGCAATATATAACATTCACCCCTGTTTGAACTTTTCCACGTTTTGTAGTGTTAGGCTTAGGATGTCATGGATATAATAACCCATAATATTTAAGGGTGGGAATCATTATAGTTTGCAAACTTATTTACAAATATAAAACCGTTGAGAACGCGTATATTACACCGCATACACTTGCAGCTATCCTGATAAGGATCGCAGTGGGTTTGGGGTCCTATCCCCAGAAAACTTCAGAAGCATTCTGTGAGACACGTCCACTCAGAATCGTTAGTGGGCGTGCCTTTGAGTCCTTCACCCATCACTAGTCTGCGATGTGTCCACGGAGCCTTCACCGTTTATTTCCACAGTGTGAATATATAATCACGATAAGATTTGTTGACGTTATATTTTTTACAATTATGTTTGCGCTTTTCTCTCTTTGGACAATATTATTATGGTTATATACAGCAAGCTCATAACTACGAATGTCAAAAAAATTAAAGTCCCGGACCAGATTAGTTAAATTTTATTCAGTATTTCTCATAAAATCCACATGTTGAATTACAAAAAAAAATTATCGTGCCTTTATTTGATAGTAGGTTACGTGGAAATTCCCACTTTCTCAAACGCCCAGCTGAGCGACGTGTTGGTGGGAGGAAATTACGACTTTATTACCGCCCACACTCCCTTACGCACTTCCGGTTCCCGTTCCTTGTGTGCTAAGATGGCGGACCGGCGACGACGAAGGAGGCGCGCGTCTCAGGACAGCGAAGATGACGACGAGTCTGCGTCCGGGTCGGAGAGTGGGAGATCGGCTTCCCCCGGCGCGAAGACCCGCGTTAGAGTCCCCGAGCCGGGGGAGACTCCAGCTGTGCGCGTTGCCCCGAAAAGCGACGTCGAGTCCGAGTGTGTGAGTGTCTCAGGGTGCTATTACTTTAGCGAGACTGCTAGCAAGTCAGACTTCTTCTATACAAACTAGAATGTTCCTATACGCTTAGCTATACGTATTATGTAAGATTTTGAGGTGGTAACGAACTAGTAATGCATTGCTTGCTTGTTGGAAGCTCTGTAGGAATTTTCTAGAATGTTTTCCCTCTGGACTTATTAAAGCACTTTAGCCAACACCTTCTCCTCTTCTCTCCTCTTCTCTTCTCTTCTCATCTCTTCTCATCTCATCTCTCCTCTCCTCAAATACTGTACATGTAGGACTCCACTAAGACTCTTCTTATTCAACACAGGCGTTATAGTGTTACACATTTCAGTTTGTTGATGTCAAACAGCAGAGGCTTTGAATACATTTATAGAGTCGTAACTAAGCAAATGTTTTGAAGATGGACGACTCACACTTTGTTTTTGTTTACACTATAGGGAGGAAAGTGTTCTCTGCGTATATCTCTGCTAGATTAGCTCACTTTAATCCCTTATCATTACACCTCTGAATATCAGTAAGGATCCTCTTTGGAAATCCTTTAAATGAACTGCGGCTGCTTTCTGAAAATGCCAGATTTTATTTTTTAACATGTCATCTGTTGATGTGTAGAGTCAGTCAAAATCCCACGCATTCACTGCATAAGTTTGCCTCACTGACTCTGAAAATATCCATTTAAGTCTTAACATTTCCACCCATCATGGCCCTGATGTCATTACTCCCTTTTGGGTTGATTTGATCCTACGTATTATTACTTGTGCCATTTTTTGGACACATGACCGAAAAGTGTGCTGTTCTCGCTTTGTCAGTTTTTAACCACAAATCATTTTGTTTGTCGTTACTAGAGGAAAGACGTAACAGCACAGTGTAGTGAGGAAGAGGGCTTATTTATATTTTATGGGGTTCCTGAAAGCTTGAGATTGATTGTTGGATGATTGCTGATGGTTTGTGAGTCTGTCTAACTGCTTTTTCCAACCTGTTGTAGGAAAGTGAAGACGGTGTAGGTGAAGGTGAGTGGTTTTCTGTTCTTTGTGCTTTTGTTTCAAACAGCTTGCCATTTATTATTATTATTATTATTATTATTATTAGGCATATATAGCTTGTGTTCACTTAAAAGCCATTTTATCAAGTACACTTGCATATCGATGTGCTTTATATGATGAAATATGTTGCGATGTGCTAGTTAACAGCACCACTTTACCCTGTTTATCAATGGAAAGGGGCCGCCATCACTAATCGTATATATTTTTTGCGTGATGGTCCATTCTCGGCACAGCAGTGACACTGACATGGTGATGTCATGTAATTGGGTGTAGCGATTGGATGAGTGTTTCCTGACAGGTCTCTCATCCAAATAATGTCTGGTGGATCTATAGTGTTCCTTTCCTCTGGATAGAGGTGGCTGATGGTATACGTCTAGCACACCACAGCCAATTATTGTATAACTACAAAATGCACCTACATTATGGGTAGATTAAATAGCCAAATAATGTACAAGACAGTGTTATCTAATAAACCTGCGTGTCAGCTGAGTCTGTCCATATAACGTGGTGTTTGTGGTACATCTAGATATCTAACGCCAAATCTTTTGTTCCTCCAGCTGTCCTGTCTGACTATGAAAGTGCTGATCCGGAGGAGAACGGCTCGCGCTCGGAGGTGAGTCACCATGGCAACACAGACCCGGGGCTGGCGAGGAGATCTGTCACCATAGAGGAGCCCTGCGCTGCACATTTGATGCTCTGACACTTGGCTTAAATTGAATAAACAGCCTTGTAATGGGATTGTTAATCAGCTGTGTTGGATGCTGAGAACACCCTAAAAGCACAGCACTGTGTGGATGTACTAATTCTGTAGCTTTCTGAAGATTTGTTGACAGTTAAGCATGTAGCGTTTTTCTAATGAGCTTGATCTCAATAATTTGAAGTTGATGATTTGATGTGTTTCAGAATTCATGGTAATGTCATGTGATATTTAGTACTTTAAAAAAAAAAATCACATGGCATACAAATAGACTGTGGTCAAAAGAAAAAAATCGTGTTACATTAGAGTTCGTGTGAGAGTTGGTATGCTATGGATAATGGTACGTATTTGTAAATCAGTTAGTGGGCTTGCTTATATGCAATGTTTGCTGTTAAAAATAATTGGTTCTGATAATCTTGCAAAAAAACAAATTAAAACCTCATAGCAGGTGGTATCGCTTTGGTATTGCTTCAGCATTGCTGTGTGTGGGTGTATCATGTGTGCTGCATTTTATAACTTGCTTTATGTCCCCTACACTGGCTTAAATGTAACCAAACTTCTTTCCTTTAGCATATACATACACTGTTTCACAAATGGAAGTAAAATTACAGTGTAGTGCGCCAAGAAAAATGCTGGCATTGTTGATCGTGTAGTTGTCTTTCTGGCGATTATCAACATGCTCTGCGTTTTAACATGGGGATCTGCTGGAACGAGCGGTCACTCAAAAATACGCCTTAGACTTAATCTCAAATTATTTCTTTTTTGGCCAGTGTTTTTGCTGCTTGGAAGGTGCACCAGTGTGGTCCTTTCACTTTCCGTCAAGGATTAATGTTTTGAGTTCATTAACATGAAATAAAACCTATCAGTGTATGTTTGACTTCGCTGTCATTAGACAAGTATACGGTTAACTGTGCGTCTTAGAAATGCATTGAAATTTTTCAGTAAATAATGATCAAAGTCTTTACTTTCTGTAATTAGACTGATAATGATAATTACACAGTGATTAAAAACTTAGTTTTCCTTTCTCGCAGTCCTGCTCCAGTCAGTTTGAGCAGCAGATCAACAGTAAAACACCATCTGCTGAGCAAACCCACAAAAGACGTTGATAGATGTTTTCTTTTGACAATAAAATAGACATGAGGATGTAGTTTTTGTGTAAAAATAGCCATTTTTTCCCCTTACGTATATCATTATTTGGAAGAGGTTTTAATATTTCATATATATATATATAATATGTATATGTGAGTACTACAGATTTGACGTATGATTTGAAATGTTTAAAGTTAAAGTGCTAAATTTGGCATGAGGAGAGCAGTGTTTATGTTCATCTGTTCAACCTGGATGTGTCTCAGGGAGGAGAGGAGGAGGAGGAGGGTGAACACTTCAGTCAAGAAGATGCTGCACCCCCAACCGCAGAGCCGAAAGCAGCGGCCGAAGCTCCCACTGAAGTTTTGGTAGAGGAGGAGGAGGAGGAAGAAGAAGAAGGGGAGGAGGAGGAGGAGGAGGAGAGAGAAATGAAAGAAGTGAAAGCTGATGAAAAGGGCAACTTGGCAGGAGAGAGGCAGAGTGGGGATGGTCAGGTATGGGACAAAAAGCCAAATGGTTGGTGTTCTATTTGGAAATGAATAGTGCTCTGAGAAGTTTATGGAGGCACGATCTATTTCTAATCAACTGATGCACATTATGCTTTGTTCATAATAGACACTGGCCACTGTCTGATTATTTTCAGTATTTTTATTGCATGATCGATGCTTTAGTTAGTTTAGGCTAGTTTTTGGAGGGACTCTGCTATAATATTAAACCGCACTCAACAGGAGAGCACGGATGATCCTGAGAATAAGTCTGCTAGTAAACCTGGTCAGAAGTTGGATGATGATGAGGACCGGAAGAATCCAGCATACATCCCCCGGAAGGGCCTGTTTTTTGAGCATGATGTGAGAGGCCAGACTCAAGATGAAGAGAGGTAATATCCTTCAGGGAAAACAACTGTATCGCTTGCTACTACTTGGTATCTTTGCGGGTCAATGTGTTTTTGCTTCTCCCGAGATGCCAGTTAAATCAACAGTAGGTAATCACAATCACCCGTTAGGCTAATTCTAAATAACGATCAAGTAGCTTCCACATTTTATACATTTGCTATCTCCTCAGGTTCCATAGTTTGTGCGCTACCACAATGAATGTTTCATTATGTGCAATGAATAGCCTATTACATGTCTTTATATTATATGGTGAAGAGTTTAAAAAAAAAAAAGTTGGGTTGCACTCATCCTATTATTTTCACTTTCCTCCCCTTTGTCTTCCTCCTTCTTTTTGTCCTGCTCTCTGTTCCCTGTTTCTTTGTCACCAGGCCTAAGGGCAGGCATAGGAAGTTGTGGAAAGATGAGGGTCGTTGGGAGCACGATAAATTCCGGGAGGAGGAGCAGGCCCCCAAATCACGCGAGGAGCTGATCGCTATTTACGGTTACGACATTCGCAACGGCAACGGCTCCAGTGACACCAGACCATTCAAGCCACGGAAGCCCAGGTAAGCAGTTGAAAGACAATTTTGTTTGTTTGCTGTTCTCTCTTTAGATAACTCCAAAACAAGTGTAGGATGGTTCTCTTGTTAGTAACTATATATACACACAGTGAGACATTAGTTTGTTTGTGTTTTTTATCTTTTTGTTTTATAGGCATCCTGGCCCGCTAAACCAAGAATCCAAGCGTTACAGGGATGTTGAGAAGCCCCCCCGCTCCTCATGGCATGGTGCGGCTCCCGGTGCCCGCAGTGCCCCGCCTGTGACAGGAACGCCCCAGTCAGGTTTTCCTGCTGCTCCTCGCCCCCAGAATCGACCCTCCACCCAGCCCCCTGCACGCACCTTCCAGAGCAGCCGTCGGCCTGAAATAATCAGGAGTCATCCTAAGGCCAGCACGCGACCCCAGGCTCCTGAAAGCGAGAGGGCACCCAGGCTTAGGGGCCGAGGTTCTCATGGACCCCCTCACCATGCCCGGCGCAGTCCACAAGAAGATGAAGAAGAGGAAGGCGAAATTCCCATTGTACCCACCACTTACTACAAATCTGAGCAGGAGACAAGCTCTTCATCGCAGCAAAAGGAGGAGTGTGGAACAACGGCGGAGCAGCAGTCGAGTGCACCTGGCACAGTAAGGGAGGTGTCACCACCTCCTGAGAGGCCAGTGGAGAAAAAATCCTACTCTCTGGCACGTAGGAGCCGGGCCAGGCCCTCGGACCTTAGCAAGCAGGCCTCGCTGGAAGAGGCGGTGCTCACCCCACAGGTTGTGCCCACTGCTGCCAAGACCGAATCATGGCAGGGACAGGGTGATGCGGGCACACAGAGTGGCCTGTCAAGGCTCGATCAGGACCTGGCCCGTCTCAATCTGGCTGGGCAAAGCTGGACCCAGAGTCCGGC
The DNA here is from genome assembly GCF_023375685.1 of Ictalurus furcatus. Classification (NCBI taxonomy): domain Eukaryota; kingdom Metazoa; phylum Chordata; class Actinopteri; order Siluriformes; family Ictaluridae; genus Ictalurus; species Ictalurus furcatus. Next base: position 29,192,961 of record NC_071256.1, on the reverse strand, counting down.
CTCATACCTCCGGCCTGAGATGAGGGGTATGCTCACTTGCTCCTGTTTAGTTGGTTATGCCTTTTCTTAGCCTTTTTTTTTTTTTTTTTTTTTTTTTAGCAACATACTATTTCTCCATTTTCCATTCTTTTGTGTTCTCCTTACTGTGTTTGTATACTTAACCTGCAAACTTGAACAGATGATCCTGATTTGGGTGTAATTATTTGTGTTGAGGCTCTTTGTGGCATTTGTGTGACAGCCTTTCTATGTCCCCATAGGCATCCCTAGTTCTATACATATGGGAGGTGGACCTCCTCAATATGGCAACATGGAGGACATGGTGAGTTCTAGCTAGAAATTAGCAATGCTTAACTACCACCTATTTTGTAAAGAACGATTGTTCATTTGTTACTGCATACCATATGCAGTTGGAGAACTGCAGTGGAAAAGGTATGTGTATTTACTGCTCTTTTTGACCTCTGCGGCAGGGTGTCGGTGGTGGCCGGGCTAAGCGGTATTCATCTCAGAGGCAGAGGCCGGTGCCTGAACCAGCGCCAATGCACTTAGGGCTTATGGAGGGCCACTATTATGAAACCAGTACGTGTGCTTAAATAGGAGACCTGCAGAGGGCATTGTGGTTGTATCCTGTAAATGAAAGAAAAACACTTCTATGAAGACTTTTTTTATATTAAAATAAATATTTATATTAAATTCATTTAATATTTATGTTAAAAACATTTGCTTAGTTGTGTTTTACACTTCAGGAATGTTTTTGCTCAGTACAGTCTTCAAAGTCTTAATAAGTTTAGTATCTAGATGCTCACATCCTTGTTTCTGCTATGCAGTGTCGTTCCAGGGACCAATCTATACACATGGCGACAGTCCAGCTGCCATGCCACCACAGGGACTGCTGGTGCAACCAGAGATGCACCTGCCTCACCCCACACACCCCGGTAAGCCAACAACTTTTGTATGAACTCTGAAAGGTTATTTCATAGCCTCATCTTGGTATGGTCTGGTTTATTATTATTTTTTTGTCCTGTATGCATTTCCATGGATATTCTAATAGAAAATTAAAATAATTGATAACTGACCAATCATCTTTTGCTCCATTTCTTACAGGCTTGCATCCTCACCAGTCAGGAGGACCGATTCCGAACCCTGCGCTTTACGCTGCTCCGCCCGTTTCTCTGTCTCCTGGACAGCCACCCCCACAGCAACTTCTACCCCCACCCTTCTACCCTCCACCTGGAGTCATGACATTTAGCAACACCAACTACCCTTACCCTGCTGGAGCTACACTACCCCCCATGTACCCCAATGCACAGGTGAACTTATTTTCTGTTTCTCTCCCAATTTTTGCATTTACTTGCCTTTATTGAAATGGTGAGACAATCTGGATTCTATTCAGGCTCAGTCACAGGTGTATGGCGGAGTGACGTATTTTGACACAGTACAGCAGCAGGCTCAACCCAAACCTTCTCCACCACGCCGTACTTCACAGCCAGTCACAGTCAAGCCTCCCCCGCCAGAGGTGAGATGCTAAACTACAGAACAGTCTTCAGAATTAACTTTTAGCTCAGTATTGACTCCTAACCGATTTAACATATTCAACTAAAAGATACCATATATCCTTAAGGGTATAGTAAGTAATGTCCTATATATCCAAACCTGTTTTTGCAAAGAGAATGTTAGCAGTAAAACAGTTATCTGAACAGTCAGAATGGTTTACTTAAGCTTCAAGGCATACTGAATTGTCAAGTCAGTGTAAGGCTTTTACAAAGTTGACATAAGAGGGATCCTGTTTTAATTTCTCATTTACAACTAGAGATGACACCAGTCCAATATCCTCCATCGATATTGGGCCTGTATCAGCAGAAAATGCTGGATCAGAAATTGGAGGACAAAAAAAAAGAATCCTATCTGATTTTGTAACAAGCTAACATACTATTATACCATGCTATTCATTTTCATGTTAGTTAGACAGCCAGCTCTCTTTTTACCTGTGCAAAAAATCAATTACTGCCAAAAGCTTTAAAAAAAAAAATTCTCAATTTTTACTTGAATATTTATTGAGACTAAAGCTTTGTCAACCTTTCTGGCACAAATAAAACTGTCCAAGATGTACTGAATAATGAACTGTAAAATACTCTTTGCAATGTCTGTGAGATCACACTATCCTGTGTTTCACCCAAAATAGCATGGGTTCCTTTTTGAGTCTGGTTAGTCTTCCTCTTTACGTCACCACGGTCACCTCTGGCTTGCTGATTATGGGATACATTTCAAATTTTAATTTATGTCCATTGTTAAGTGCTATATAAATAAAATGTAATTGCATTGTGTTATAGGACCAGAGCAGGAAGCCCAGTGAGGAGGTGCGCTCCTAGCTGCTGCTGAAAGGAGTGACCAGGACCAGCACCAGCACCATTTGTGGATGAATATAATTTTGCTTTGTTACATCACTTTTTTTTCTTCTTCTTCTTCTTTTTTTTTTTTTTTAAAAACTTGTAACTTTTGATTTTATTCATTGTCAAGCATGTCCACATTCATCCTCATGCAAGGCCCTCCTTGTGAGTCATGTCTTGATCGTATTTTTCATCACCTGATCTATTTGCTGTGTGCTGCTTCACTCTCTCAAGGCATGTATTAGTTCCTAAAGGAAATGTACTGTAAGTTATATATGTCAAGCCGACACAGAAAGGGGATTTGCTGCTATTAATCACTATCATAATCATTATCGATAAACGTCATGTGTTGTACTAATAATCCAGGCCTTTATTTTAGATAGGAAAGGCAGATAAACATAATTAGAAACATTTCATTTAGTGCAGCATGTTGAATGTGTTCGAGAAGAAAACATGTCTGAGGCTATTGAGATCAAGGACTGCTGGAAATGCAATATGTACTTGTTGCAAATTGGACCTGCATGATAATTATCTGATGGAATTTTTACCCCATTTTGTGTTTTGAAGAATGCAACATGAAAGCAGGTCGGTGCCATACGGCAACACATTATGATGCTCATTAAACGTTGAATTTAAATATGTGCATGTGGTGTTTAACGTTCACATTCAGCATTCGAGGGCACATTGTTTGGCCTGGCAGTCTATGCATCTCCTTTTCCCTCCTTCTATATCTGTGTAAATGTTTATTAGTAACTAAAATAAGGCAATATGTTTTAGCTGTAGTGCATTTTCCAGGCCAGTCAGTGAGGGCAGGAAGCGTTGAGCTGTGCCATGGTATGATCCATGTTTAGTATATAAACTAATTGACCAAAAAATGTTGGCATCCAGCCGTCAGTGCTGACGTACAGAGACACAAATCTAAAGAGCTCCTTTTCTGTGGTCAACACAAAGCACATGCACATGTGGTTTACGCAGATGATTTGTGCATCTTTAAGGGCTGACAGAAAGGTAGTGAATTATAAGTATGACTGTTCTAATGGCAAGTTAAAAAAGTTATTGGAGGTCATGTGTCTTTTAATTCAATAGCAGTTTGCTCATAGGCTCTAATGCATTTAAAATAATTTTTTTTTTTTAACTCGAACCCAACAGTGCTAATTTTTAAGTGCTCAAGCAGTATAGTTTCTGTAAAGGTGCTAGTCTCTTGTGTGTAGTGAAGTCAACTCTTCACTCTTCCCCACATCAATGGCACATGCCTGATCTTTGTATCTTTGACTTTGTTCTGTGTTAAATACAATACTGTAATAACGGTTTCAAGTTAAGATGACTTTACTTGGTAGAGAGTGTACTGTGTGATGCTCACTCAACCATTTAACAGTGCATTTTGTGCTGTGATGTTCTGGGGAAAACTCAGCCCAGGACCGTTCACTTTGCCTGAAACTGACATACTTGACAGTGCTACTGCTTGGTGATGGCTTTTTTGTGTATATCTATATAGAATAAATGTATTATTGAAGCCTGTGGTTTAAAAAACAAACAAACAAACAAAAAAAAACAGTAATACCTTAAACTTAGTTACTAGTGAAATACTGTCACCTTGAACAAAGTCAGCAGGGATTCCTAGCCTTCATTTGTTGTCTAATGAATTAACTGATAATTAACTTTTGCAATTATCAATTGTACCAACAGCTTATTTTATTTTATAGATGTGCTAATTACAAGTGTTTTTTTCTTTTTTTTTTTCTTTCTTTTAGGAGCACTGTACAGGCATGCATGAGCATATGGCTACATTTCTTTGTGAAAGCAATTCTAGGTGAGCTCCAGGGGCTGTGAATCTGTTTATCAACCCCACCAGACTGTGTGACGGATATGTCCTTTAAAATGGTTCCCTTTACCATTTGCTCCTGGTAGCCTGCCAGTATAACTGAAATCAACTTCTTACGTTATCAGTGTTGTTTAGATGTGGTTTATAAGATGATTTGTGATGTTACTTTCTATGCCTTAAAAATTGCATTTGTTTGACATATCTGCTCCGATTAACTAGACCTGCCAACACTGTGACGGGCTTGTACGTTTCATAGGTGTTTAAATGTTAAAAAAAATTTTTGTGTGTGTTTTGTTTTTTTGTGGAGCAATTTTGTCAAGAGAATTATTAAAACAAGACCCATGTGTAATGCTGTGTGTTTGTCATTTTTGGGGGTGGGGATGAAGGTGTTGGTGTGTTTGCGCGCGCATGTCTATTTGGACAAACGAGTGATCGGCAGACGGAGCCTGGCTGCACCCAGCATTGGCAATGCTTCCGGCAGCAAGAGTGTGAGACATGATTTTCTTTTGATTGTTAAGCTATTATTGTGTTCATGCCAACATTGTGCAGATGGCTACTTTTTCATAATCATTAGGCACCGTTTGGGTTCTCCAGCTTGATGAAGCTGATTATGAATTGGTGTTTTGGCCTGGTGAAGCTGGTTAAGACTTGGTACTACTGCTTGGTGAAGCCAGTTCTAAGCTGGGGGATCACCCTAGTGAAGCCAGTTATGAGCTGGTGGACCAGCCTGGTGAAGCTAGTTATGAGCTACCACTCCACTCTTGTGAAGCTGGTTATGAACTGGTGGACCAGCAATGGTGAAGCTGGTTATGCACTGGTGGATCAGCCTGGTGATGTTGGTTATGAGCTGGTACTTTTGCATGGTGAAACTGGTTATGAGCTGGTACTCCACTATGATGAAGCTGGTTATGAACTGGTGGACCAGCATGTTGAATCTTATGAGAAAACGTTCCTGGGAAGCTCCTTGGATTTTCATGCACAATACGCAGCATGGCGCAAAATAACCAAAAACATCTTCATTGTGCTACAACATGACCAAATCAGGTTCCACTCCTATCAGATAAGAACAGGAATGTGAGGCTACAGTGGGGACTGGCTCAGTTGTTCTGGACATTGCCTGGTCTTCTGCTTCAGTGGATTTTATTTACAACCATAAGCACAGACGTGTAATAGTCTATACGTGTTTTTTTTTTTTTTTTAATTAACCAATCTTTGTTTACTTACATGTGCTGCAGAACAACAGAATAGAAACCCAGGCTAGGAACAACTAAAACAGAAGTTGAATCAGACTCGGTTTTCTACCTAGAAAAAGCCCTGACTGTTAGACCAGGATGTACAGATTAGCCAGTACAGGATCAAGCTGGTCTTCATAGGCTACAGAGATTTCTATATTTTAATTATTATATAATAATTATTTATAATTATCTAATTATATAAGCTAGCAATTAGTGGCACTTAACCAAGGAGGCAATTTCTTTTCTATGTTCACCACATCAACAGTCATTTATCATTTCTCATATTTTATTTCAATTGTATTTTACATATTGGCTCTTAATGTGAGAAACTATAATTGGCCACTTGGAGGTGCTGCTGATTTCTGTATGGTCAGCACCTACTGTACAAGGCTGATTGTACTGAACATTTCAAATTTCAAAAAAATATAGCTCTTTCTTCCAGCCTTCCCTTCAAAGCCCCCAATAAACATGCATGTGCACTACATAGGATATAACTCCTAAATTCCCCTACAGGAAGAGGATGTTCCTGAATGGACAAGCAACATGACTGACAGGCATGCGAAGACAGCTTGATCAGTTTGGTGGTCCACATCATTTTCCCCTCTCCCATTTACAGAAGGCTAGCATTTCTGCTCTGAGCAGATATATTGTTGTCAGTTGCCCAAATGTGAAGCGAACTTTGCCAAATGCTACACTATGTGAATATAAGCAGCTATATGTAAATAACTTGATGGTAGTGATAATATAAACAATGATGACTTTAAATTGGGCTGGTCTTGCCGCTTACGCTCCAAATCTGGAGTGGGGAAGGAACAGTATGCTTTGAAACAGATGTAAACTGCAGTTAGAGTTCCTCTAGAAGATTTTACATTGTCAGTTACTCTATGTCATGCACCACGAGCTAAGCAGCCAAGCATAGCAGATAAAAACATTTCTGCAGTAACCTTTGAAGAATAGCTGAAATAACATCATCATTGCCAGAACCACAACTTCAGCCCGCTTGCTGAGTTACATATCCTCTGCTTTTTGTTTTTGACAGAACGGGCCTCCGGGGCCAAGTGTCTGTCTGTCTTCAGCAACACAAATGCCTTATTCAAAGAAAAGCAGAATACCATAATGAATATTCATCCGACTCACAGTGAGACCTACTGGGTAGTCGTATTGGTGGGCACAATGGTCAAGCGGTGTGAAAATGATCTCCTTGACCAATCAGGCAGAAAAAAGCTGAGTACATCTATGAATATTCATGAATGTAGCAGCTGGAGGTGACGCCGAGGCTGCCGTGGTGTTCTGGCTGAGCTGTGTGGGGACGTGTGTGTACATCATGCACTGTTCTCACTTTAGGTGCAATACACTTGTGAAGCATTTTGACTGACAGGCCTGTAGCAATGCTTAGTGCAGAGAGGCTGAAATGCGATCCAAGTTTGTTATGCAATCAAAAAAAAAAAAAAAAAGAAAGGAGACCAACTCCTGTCACACTTAATTCTTCAATTTCCTGTCTGGCTAATGGAGATTTCACACTTACAGTGCATCCAGAACTGTGTTCCTGTCTTACCCGCTCTTGGGCTGGCGCGTCTTCATGGCAGATTCTTTTGGCATCATTTTCTCAGTTCTGTCATCCATTTTTTTCAGCTGTGTCTTTCTTTTTCTACAGAGACCCTCATCTTTTTGTCATCCACTTTGTCTTATGGCTCTCACTGTTTTAATGTTAGCTACATTCTCTCTATACCTACCACACGTTGTTTCTACGGACTGTTTGGATGTGCTGAACAAGATGACAAGGACACTTTGGAACAAATTTCTTCCTCATGTTTCAGGCTGATGGTATCAGTTTAGTATCAACATATACTTCTATGTGTCTTATAGTCCCATTGTCATGAGTTGCCACTACTAGACATTTCAAAATGACCTAGATGATCGAAAACCTCCTAGAATCCATGTATTCTAGCTGAAGAGATGTACTCTCTCACACACCCACACACCCACACTGATCTGTGTAACTGAACATACTCAGTAATATGTGAATTGTGTTAGCTCTGCAGATCTGCCTGAACATTTTGTGCAATTTCTGACTCTACATGACCTGGAGTCAAACACGTCACAACTATCAGATTAAGGATCAGTTTTTGTTTTTCATATTATTCTGGAGACATTTGCTTATGAAGCTGTCATTTTGAGTCTTTTGATGCATTCATGCCTCAGGCAAACCCATCAGTGTTTATAATGATGCCGTATTTTCTGCCTCTAAGATGTGCAACTATAAATCAAAGAGCCAGTTTTCCAGATAGTAACATAGTAATCACACTTAGTCTTAGACTAAACTCAAATATTGTTAATTGCACATTCCATGCAAGAAATAAAAATGAACATCTTTAACACTAGAGGAGCTGTTTCAAACAGGGTCTTCACAAGAAATAGCTTGACATTTTTAATAGTAGATCTTCTTTCTTGAAAATCCCACTTCAAGACTCAGCTTAAACCATCTATAATGATTTTCCCCTTAAGTATTGCTGTGGAATAAATGGAGATTCAGATCTGTCGGTCCCAAGCACTGAATACTGAATTGTTTTGGCCCAGTTCAGGCTTTCATTTAAAAGCTCAAGAAGTCCAATTAGGCAGCTTTCTTTCAGTGTCTCTATCAACGCTGCATTTTTAATGAGTGACGGTGCTGGTTCTTGCATATTTAACTGGCTCCCCTCGCTCTGTTATTGTTACCCTGCAGGGAGGCACAGTGGCGAGGTGGCGCTGACCCCTCCAGCGTTGTCACAAGGCAACGCTGATCAAACAAAGCAGCCTGCCACCAAGGATGATATCACTGTGTTGCCCCATCCCCCAGACTCTCTGCATGTGTATGTGTATGTGTTTCTGTGTGCGTGCGTGTGTGTGCGTGCGTGCGTATGTGTGTATTCATTTGACAGTCATTAGACTCGCCTGTGATTCATGGTTGTTGTTCGAAACCCACCACCCAAGGAGACAAATGATCAGGATAAACCATGTGTGCTGCACGAACACAGATGCTCTCATGTTCAGTGACATCCAAAACATGTGCCAAAATATGCCAAAAGTCTGTAATATGTACAAACCCCCCCAGGAGCCTTCACTCAGACATTTCGCTTTCACACAGTTACCTACATTCCACATTCTTTGTTCACCATGTTTGAGTTTAACTGGTCCATACAGTCTAAAATATGATGGGATTTAAAGCCACTCATTTCCAGGTCTGAATGAATATAGAAATTCAGAACAGTTTCTGGGAAAAAAAATTGTGGACATTTAAAAAGTAATTGTGCATGCAAATGGAACTTGGGAAAACAAACACTTGATATATTCAATGTTCAAAGCAACTGTAAAATATCGATGCTGGCTAATAACCGAGATGAATGATTTATGTAGGTGAATGTAGAATGTAGTGGTTAAACCTTTTATAGAGACAGTGACGAACCAAATCTGAAAAGTCAATGTTTTCTTCAAATGTCTTGGTCAATTACTACTTGCCTCAGATGAGGTCAGCAGTCAAGATTCCATCATTAGAAAGAGACTGGGCAAAAATAGCATCCATGGCAGAGTTACAAGGAAAAAAACACTGCTAACCAAGAGGAGCATAAACTAAACACTTGTCTCAAATTTTTCAAAGAACACCTTGATGACCCCAAGCCTTTTAGGATAATGTTTTGTGGATTGACGAGTCTAAAGTAGAACTCTTTGGAAGACATGAGTACATCTGCCGTAAAGCTAATACAGCATTCCACAATAATAACGTCATACCAACAGTCAAACATGGTGGAGGTAGTGTGATGGTATGGGGATACATTGCTGCTTCTTGGTCTGGGTGACTTGCCGTAATTGAGGGAACCATGAATTCTGCTGTCTACCAGAAAATCCTGAAGGAGAATATCGTAGCATAGTGGTGGCTCAACAGTTAAGGCTCTGGGTTACTGATCTGAAGGTCGGGGGGTTCAAGCCCCAGCAGTGAGCGAGTGGGGGTTCAACTGTCCCTGTGCCGTATCAACTTCTCATACCCAATTGAGATGCTGTGGCAGGACCTTAAACAGGCAGTTCATGCTTGAAAGCCCACCAATGTGGCTGAATGAAAGCAATCCTACAAAGAAGAGCGGGCCAAAATTCCTCCGCGGCAAAGTGAAAGACTGATCTCCAGTTACTGGAAGCATTTAATTGCAGTTGTTGCTGCTAAAGGTCACACAACCAGTTATTATGTTTAGGGGGTTAGGGTTACGTTTTTCACATGGGATATATAGATGTTGAAACAAACATCTATATATTTCTTTGATATTTAAAAATGGTGTTTCCTTGTCTTACATTACATTTTGTATGGGGATCTGAAACCATTTAGTAAGTGAAAAATAACTTGTACAAAGCATCATGACACTAGACACTCATTCCAAAAATGCTAAATAAACATCTCTTCACTGAAAGCTTCACCATATCAATAATTTCACACTTTTAGCAATTCATAACAGTCATTGGAGCATCTACCATACAGTTCGTTGTGTAAGTTGTTACTATAGAAACAATGATGTATTCAAAGAACGCATTAATGTAAATCTTGCAGCTGAAACAACTATACAAGCCATGTGAAAGTTTATTAACATCTTCTGCCTAATCAGAATCGAGCATTCAACAGCAATGGGGTATAAGGTATCTTATATATCTGTTGTCTTTAGATGTTCCCGTATTTTCTCTAGTAATGAAGCTTGCATGACGCAAAATAGTTAAATACTGTTCACAAAACTGAATGAAACAGCTGCAAAGTTTAAACGTTTTCAAATTTTGACAAATCTTGAAAATATCTGGATCTTTTCACAAGAAAACCAAGAACCTGAGTGAGTTAACCTCCTCTTTCCCCCACTATTACGTGTTTCCCTTTTATTCACTGTTTTTTCATTTATCTATCATTATTGTCTGAGCACTGCAGACGACTTTGTGTCTGTAGACTAGTCTGTCTGCCTGTAAATGAGAAGATCCCATATGGTTCAAGTCTTTCCCTAATAGAGCCTATATTAAGACATCCATCAGCCAACCAATTAGTGATGACACTTCTGAAGCGACACTGGGCTGAATTATATGATACACCCCAGGATGACGTTGAAACATAATCCAGTTTAAGTACTTTCAAATAAATAAATAAATGAATAGTCTAGGGCTAGAACACATGAGGTATAGGGAGCAATGTTTCTGTTTTTGAGGATTTCTCTGAGCTGTAAGTATAATGTGTTTGGCTTGTGCTGTGAATGTGGGTGTCAGAGATGGGGGTGAGAACTCCATACATCACAGTGCTGAAAGCTGAGTCTGTTTGAAGTGTTAAAAGTAATCTCCTTATGAGCAGAACAGCACGCGCACACACACACACACACACACACACACACACACACACATAAATGAAAACAGAACACTGATGCTGAAAGCAACACCAAGGCCCAAGTCATTTTTCTCTGTCTGCATGTGTAAGAGAGTGGCTTCTGGATTGATGTGTGGTTGCATATGGGTGATGCATGATGCGTGGTCAGGACATTTTATAAACCCTTTTATAAAGTGCATATATAAAGTATATATAAAGTGTGTGTATATATATATATATATATATATATATATATATATATATATATATATATATATATATATATGCTTTAAAGAGTACTGCAATAGTTCATTTTTAATACACACAATATTACAAATACCTTACTCACCAACCACTTTATTAGGAACACCACCTGCTCATTCATGGAATTATTTAAACGGCCGGTTGTGAGGTGGGGGAGCAATAAAATCAAGCAGCTACAGGTCGAGAGCTTCAGGTAATGTTCACATCAAACATCAGAATGGAGAACAAATCTGCTCTCATTAACTTTGACTATGGCATGGTTGTTGGCGCCAGATAAGCTGGTTTGAGTATTTCAGAAATGGCTGATCACCTGGGATTTTCACACACAACAGTCTGTAGAGAATGGTGTGAAACATATAAAAATATCCAATAAGTGGCAGTTCTGTGGGTGGAAATGCCCAGTTCATGAGAGTCAGAGGAGAATTGCTAGATTGGTTTGAGCTGACAGGAAAGCTACGGTGACTCAAATAACCACACTTTACAACTGTGGTGAGCAGAAAAGCATCTCCCAAGCTTGAGGCAGATGGACTACAACAGCAAAAGACCACATCGGCTTCCAATCCTGTCAGCCAGGAATAGGAATCTGAGGCTGCGGTGGCACAGGCTTACCGAAAGATTGGGAAAAGACCAGGTGACATTTTTCCTACCTTCAACTGTCCAGTTTATTTTATTTTATTTTCTGAGATGGGGTTGTGTGAATGTTGTGTAGATTTTATAAGATGTGGTTGTGTCAGTGTTGTGTAGATTTTATGAGATGTGGTTGTGTCAGTGTTGTGTAGATTTTATGAGATGTGGTTGTGTCAATGTTGTGTAGATTTTATGAGATGTGGTTTTGTGAATTTTGTGTACATTTTATGAGATGCGGTTGTGTCAATGTTGTGTAGATTTTATGAGATGCGATTGTGTAGATTTTGTGTAGATTTTATGAGATGCGGTTGTGTCAAGGTTGTGTACATTTTATGAGATGCGGTTGTGTCAATGTTGTGTAGATTTTATGAGATGGGTTTGTGTCAATGTTGTGTAGATTTTATGAGATGGGTTTGTGTCAATGTTGTGTAGATTTTATGAGATGCGGTTGTGTCAATGATATGTAGATTTTATGAGATGCGGTTGTGTCAATGTTGTGTAGATTTTATGAGATGTGGTTGTGTCAATATTGTGTAGATTTTATGAGATGCGATTGTGTCAATGTTGTGTAGATTTTATGAGATGCGGTTGTGTCAATGTTGTGTAGATTTTATGAGATGCGGTTGTGTCAATGTTGTGTAGATTTTATGAGATGCGGTTGTGTCAGTGTTGTATAGATTTTATGAGATGGGGTTGTATGAAAGTTGTTTAGATTTTATGAGATACAGTTGTGTCAATGTTGTGGAGATTTTTAGATGGGCTTGTCCAGTTAGTGAGCAGATGGAAGGTTAGCTAGTTTGCCAATTAATGAAGATTAACTCTTCTGGCTAATGAAGGTTCACAGAGCTTCGTAGGGTCATGAATTGTCCCTGTCATGTTACCGTAGTTCATTTTCTATCTGCAAGAGCTTCAATTTAACCAAATGCCTCTTTAACTGAATTTAATCAGGGGCACAGCACATTGACCGAACCTAACAAAAGCAGCAGTAAACATATTGAAAAAGATTTTTTCCCCAAATGCCTCTTTAACTGGATTTTGTAAGAGCATTGGTCATCCACATAACAGAAGCAGCTACTTTAAACATCTTGCTAAAGAAATGGCTGGCATATGTAGTGTATTCAGAGTACAGCTGCACTTGTTAACAGTTAATAACAAGAGATGGGAAAGAAAGCCTCAAAAGACTTGCAACTCTACAAAGACTACACCACAACAAAAAGGCCAATGACAAACAGCTGAAAAGTACAGAGACGAGTAGATAAAGCACTGTTTTACCTTCATTATGTTTGACCAGTTACCGTGTGCATCAAAACTATGGGGTGTGGACACAAATTCTGTTCTCAAAATGCACATTCGGTTATTCTTTCAATCGTCTTTTGATCTTTTCATGCTCAGTTCAGAATGCCTGAGTATAACTAAAAATAAATGTAAATAAATGGGGACATCTGTTCAGTATAGTAATGTTGAAAGCTGTGCACCAATGTGGGATAAAAGTAACAGCAATGAGTCGGATTTGGTAAAAATGCAAGTCAATTAAAAAATAATTTCTAAGTCATTTGAGTTAATCAGTTCATAGATGATTTGCTAAAAAAGAGTAAAGATTGATCACTTTCCACCTGTTCTGTCTTTCATTATTTATCATTCTTGACCTAAAACCTAAAACCCACCATTACCATTGATAAGTAAGAAAATTTGACTTGAGTAAACTATCTATTTTCAGACAAAATAGCTATGTATGAGTCATCTTTAAGTAACAATTTTCCATAATGAATTATGCAGAAGTAAAAAAAAAAAAAAAAAAAAAAAAAAAGCTTCCTTAAATAATAAATGGCACAGGGTTCACAAAAATTATTCAGACCTTTGTGTGAAAATGAATCTTTCTGTGTGAAAATGTCTATTCAATTCACATTTCTTTCTTTCTTTCTCTGTCTCTTTCTTATGCATGACCAAAATGTGTGTTAATGGTGCTTTTGTCCAAATGGTGGTCAATTTGCAGAGTTGTAATTGTTGCAGCTAAAAAATGCTTGATTTTGCTGTTGCTTTTTAACAAAATTTGTTTTTGTGCTTTTTTTTTTGGAAAACTACTTGAATTGTCTTTCACAGTGATGTTTGTTAGTAAATGGAACCTTTTAGCTGTTAAACGTACGTGAATCAAAGAGGGGTTTGACTGAACGTGTGTTGTAATGACGTTACATGATGCGTCTTGGCCCAAATCTGCAGTCATTTTGATAAATTGCAAGCTCCTCAGAATATCGTGCTTGATTTCACAAAATCCTGGTGGTCCTGGATATAAATCATAACACCAGAACATGGTAATAAACGATAAACATGGCTTAATATGTGCGTTCTAAAATGTGCACTGTTATAATCACTCTGAATTAAGAAATCACTTTCAACCCAGTTTTTCTAAACAGGGGTTCTTACCAAATCCAATTTGTTTTGTTAGTTCCACCCCCTTATATATGTCTAGCTGTATTGTTGATACAATGACTGTGAGCATGTTTTGGTGACTGGCATGGCGTAAAAGGCATAGCATTGTGACAGCAGGGGATATGTGTGTGTGTGTGTTTTCACTACAGATGCATACTCCAGCTTGTCACTCCAGGGCCATGGTAAGGTTGTGCGTCATCTCGGTGTGTGTGTGGGTGGAGTGGGGAGGTCTCATTTGCCACACATACACATCAGCAAGAGTCACGTTCAGTACAGGCTGAGATAACGTTACGCAACAGCCAAGACAACGGCTCAGTGATGTGTAAAGCGCTACTGACTTGTTTTCCTTTAGATTGAGATCTACATGACCACCACCTCTAAAATGGAATTAATTACTCACAGTCATTACTCATGGGCAGTGGGAGATCATTAAGACCAACCCAATAAATTCTCCCAATGAAAACCATCAAAAGTGGGAGGAAGATGTTTTCAGACTCTCTGGTCTAGTTGTTTGACGTCAGGATACCCGAGTTTCATATAAAACCCCAAAAGCACTGTTCAGCTTAAGTACCTACAATAACACCTACAGTGTGATAAATCAAATGCCCTTTCTGTAAAATGTCAAGTGTAGTTTCCAGAGTGAGATAAGCCTGAGTGTGGATGGTGTAATGGGTATTTCTAACTGACCAAAGAGCAGTTATCTGATTGAAGACAACCCACTAGAACATCACAAATATGCAGTATGAATACACAATGTCAGAGAAATAGTACAGTAGAACGCTCCACATTTCTTAGATTGCAAAGGATGTGGCAAGCAATTTTGAAACTGAGGGCTAGTAGAATTTCATTCTGCAAAAGAGCAGACTTACGGCAAACATTTACCAAGACAAGAAAGCTTTACTATAGACTAGAAATAATAAGACTAGAACACAATCATAGAGTGTGGTCCATTTTGAAGTGTCCATGACTTTGTCCTACTCCCTCTTAAGGCTACATAGTGAGAACTCTAAAGGGTCCATCTGTAGGATTCAAAAGTAAAGGCCAGTTGTAACATGCTACAGTAGAGTTGACACTTATACAGTATACACAGGAAAACGTATAGCAATTTAACGATGAACAAATGGAATAAGCAGCACTTATTCTTATAGTACTTATGGTACTTTTTCTTATAGTGATAAAACAATACAGTATATTAAAACCTACAGTATATAAACAAGCTTATTTACCAGAGCAATACTTTGGCTATTGCATTGAGCTGGTGCATTTGTTAGTTTTATAATTTTCCTTTGGTATATTAAAATTTTAGGAATTGTAGGTGTTTTTAATCTTATTGTGTAAGCATTTTGAAAGTGCTATTATTTCACAAATATAGTAAATAATTAAGTAATTGATGATTACTTGCTGAATGCCATATAGCGCTCTTCTGATGGCTGGAATGGCACACTGAGAAAAATAATATTGCTGCTATTACTTGGAACTGTAACACTACAATCACAACTTCTCACAATCTTGTTATTGTATTTTAAGTGCCAAAGAATATGACCTAAAGGCATTTGACACAGGACACATGACAGAGAATTCTCTGAGTGAACTACTGTACATACACTGTGACTGACAGCAAGCATTTTTGGTTAGTCGGGTTTGGTAGAAAAGTGATATAAGTGCCATCTTAAAGAATGAATTAGTGTTAGTCTATGATACGGCTAACAAAATGGAACAAACTATTAGAAAAGAGAAGTGAATCATGTGCAAAAGCAAGAGTGAGAGAGCGTATATGTGGGGACGGGTGTGTTGAAAATGAAACCACAGCACAGGCTTATTTTAGCACAGTAACCAGCGGTCGTCTGCAGACTAGGGGTGCTGTGCAACACCTTCCTACGTCATGGTGTCAGCATTATTTCCATGGTGATGGAGGGGAATTCTCAGAAAAGGAGGTCTAAATATTTAACACAATGTTTGGGCAATCAGTTAGAAAGACAGTGTTAATTCCAAATTCATCTCAAGAATATCATTAACTACTGGTTTTCTTACAGTGAACTTGCAGCATCAGGGCAAAAGCCCATGGACAAACATTGTGGAAAAAGTACAGAAAAAAATGATACTTAAAAAATGTTGTGTCAAAAGCCTACATCTTTAGCACTGTATAATGAGTACATCCTAAATGACAGTTAAGTGCAGTAAAGAAACACAGTTACCTATGTACATCTGGCATTTCTACAGCTTACTTCATAAAGTACAGTAGATTTGAATGCGTCATTAACCCTCCTATTATGTTGGGTAAAAAAGTTACATCCATTATGTTATTGGGTCAAAATGACTTCCACAGTTTAAATACACACAAAACAGCAAAGAACAGCTTAAAACAGTCAACCTTTATTATGGCTTGTCTGAAACAAGCCATAAGAAGAAATCCATCTATCCATCCATCTTATACCGCTTACTCCTTTTCAGGGTTACGGGGAACCTGGAGCCTATCCCATGGAGCATCGGGCACAGGGCGGGGTACACCCTGGACAGGGTTCTAGTCCATTGCAGGGCACAATCACATACACACTCACACACCCATTCATAAGAAGAAATATTTGCATGACCCTAAATAAGGAAAGTCAAAACATTTCAAAGAGAAAAAAAGATATTAATCAGTATTTCAGACATCTCAAATGTGGAAATGGGTCAAATTGACCCATAACATAATAGGATGGTTAAAAAAGCTCTGACAGGAATTTGCATACTTCCTGTCTTAAATCGAATACATACATCAAGCAAGTGACGTTTATTTTGTTTGGTCAGATTTTTTAGTCAGATTATCAGTATAACAAATGCCACACGAAAGCCATTAAGCACTCAGAAGAGTTTTCTCCCTGTGTACAACAAAGATTTGAACACAAATACATTTCTATTATTGCATTATTACAGCTATACAGAGTTATACATACAGTCATACAGTTATACATAACTGCGAGCTTACAGTAATTGTTGGCCTGCAGTTATCTTGCACATCTTTGCTCATAGTTTTAATTGAGCTGAGTTCCAAGTGACTCTGTGATAGCTGTGAGGATGCTCAATGAATTCTAATCCCCTGTAAGAGAGAAGTCATGCTGCTGGAATGGAAAGCAACAACAGGTTGGTGAGATGCGTTATCAACTTCAAAGTTGATTTCCCTATAACAGCATGTCCCAAAGTGTTTTGTTCCTCAGCATTTTGCCAATAATTACAAATGTTACTTATGAGAGAACAAGTCATACTGTTTAATCTGCTTAAAGTTACAATTAATGTTGTGTTACATCCGGGAGTCACGCCATAACAGAAAATGAATCAACACCTTTGACAAATCAGATTTGAAATTAAATGAATAAATTATCAATAAATTAATTAAATAGCTCTGTGATATAACCTGATTTGAGAAACTGCAACCTTTTTTCCTAAATAAATATTAACAAGTTAAGAATACATCTTCAGGTGACAGTGGTGTAGGTACTGATTGAGGAAATGCAAACTGGGAGAACTGGGTGGATTCAGGTTCATGTTAGACAGCCAGGCTCGAATCCCACTCAACAGACACAGGCATAAAAGTAAGGAGGTGACAGGGAGGTGTTATGGGCAAAAACCGAGGAATGAGAAAAGAAAAGGAGAAATAAGTTAACTAGAAGTTTCGGGTGTGATCTTTTTCCATTCAGTTATTACATAACTCCATTTAAATGAAAACTGATGATGTACGCTTGACCCAGACAGTCATAAATACGACTGTTACTCTTACTGACCCAAATACTTTAGCAGTTTCTTAGTATTTAAATCAATATAACATGGCCATCACACACAGTGTCTATGACATTTAATTAGGGGTTTTACTCTGTAAATGTGAAACCTATCAGTTTCCAAAGAAGCCTTCAATGATGACAGGAGTTGAGGTAGAAACCAAACACCAATTATCAGGTTACACTTCCTAGCTGCTCACAGTTATTAGGCAGCTGACTGTTTGACCGTGCAACAGGCGTTAGATCCAGTGACGTAACTACATCATTATTAATCCATTTTTGGAATCCTCCAGCTGGGCCAGCTGCGAATAATGACAGGTTTCACAGAAAGTTCTCCTGACTATAGATCTTATTACACAAGCATATCTGTGTGCAATGAATGTGTTCGTGGATCATGGAACTGATTCCGCATCACATTACATTGTCTCTCAATAGTTAACAAAAAGATCTTCTAATTAAACAGAAAAGGAGTCATGTGTACATATGTAACAAGACGACAGCTGCAACATATTCAACATCTCCATGATATTGTCAATTATAATGTGTGAAGTTTGAACTATCTGCACAAATCAGCAATGAAAATATAAGTAAAAGTCTCTTATTGTAAGGCTAAAAAAAGATTTTAAAACCTGACTTTCATCTTGAATAGGTACTTGTGCCTATACTTGATCTTAAAATTAAACATTTATTATTGTCATCATTTATCTGTCTATGGAAAACTAATTTTGTTACATGTTAAAATATTATTTAAATTCAAATAATATTCATTTAATAATAATACTCAATTGAATAGGAGAACAAGCCTACATCCACCCAATCATTGAAATACATTGTAATGTAATGTAATACAGTACATATTTAAATTTTTATGTAATATTGTTTAGTTACCTGCGGGGACATGGTGGCTTAGTGGTTAGAATGTTTGCCTCACACCTCCATGGGCTGGAGGTCTGAATACCGCATGTTCTCCCCATGCTTTGGTGGTTTCCTCTGGGTACTTTGGTTCTGAACTTTGTCTAACTCTATCTGTTTCCATATATGGGTGTTGTTGGGAATTTAAAGTCCTGAACAACACAGTTTTAAAGTTTTAAACTCTTTGTGATACCTAAACAGACTGTCATTTGCTAAGCATTTAGTAATAGTAGTGTTCAGAAATATATACCCCTAACTAAGTTTTAATTATAACTAAAAGCTACAAATTTCCCTATTGTCTACCCGATCAAAACTTTGTAGGTATGTCAGATCACATACTGATTGAAAGTGGTATCGCCCTGGCAATGTAAACCACTTATCACAGTGCTACTGTTAGAAAGCTTCTAAGAATGTTGGATGGAGTGTTTTTTTTTTTTACACAAATTGCAAGTCAAACAAGTTTGCTGGTGTGTGGGTGTATTTCACACATATTTCTTCGTTCAAAATTCATGTAATTTTGGTTTGTGTATATGTAGGTAACTGCTATGTATCAACAGATCACAGCACTGCCACTGTGCAGGAGCAGTCTGCTTATTGCATCTGTTTTAAAATGCTTTAAATTGAGCTTTAATGTCCTCACATTTAACTGTCTACTATTACATGGCAGACTCATTAAGAATGTAGTCAACAGCTTGGCATTAGATTAATTTTGTTGTTAACATTCTTCCATTTATAACATTGTGAGATTTTACAGAAAATGTAGTCTGGACTTTTCAGCATGACTACATATGAATAAGATGTACAATTTATAAATAGGTAAAAATACACTATATGGCCAAATGTTTGTGGACACCTGACCATCACACCCATATGCATCAAACTGTTCCTGCAAAGCTGGAAGAACACTATTGTATAGGATGTCATTGTATACTGTAGCATTACAGTTTCCCTTCACTGGAACTAAGGGGTCGAGCCCAAACCTGTTCCAGCATTACAATGCCCCTGTGCGCAAAGCAAAGTCCACGAAGATGTCGATTGCCATGGTTGGAGTGGAAGAACTCGAGTGGTCTGCACTCAAACCCCTGACCTCAACCCCACTGAACACTTTTGGGACGAACTGGAACTCCGACTGCACACCAGACCTCCTCACCCAACATCAGGCTAACCCTAACCCTAACCCTCCACCCAATCCAGCCATGCTCCAGAATCTAGTGGAAAGCTTTTCCAAAAGATTGGAGGTTATTATAACAGCAGCAAAGGGGGGACAAAATCTGGAATGCAGTATTCAAAAAGCATGTGGGTGTGATGGTCAGGTGTCCACAAACTTTTTGGCCATATAGAGGGCTACTTTTTACAATACTAAGTGCATGATTATCTCTGTTAATTCTCATTTAAAACACAGGGAAATACACTTCCCCATTACCACACATAATCTACTACACAAAAACAGTGTATATAAAACAGTCCGAACAGGATTTCATGGAATTTTTTGTGTTCGTTGCAGCCAAAAACGCTGCAGGGAACTTGGGGCACAAGGCAGGGGACACCCTGGACAGAGTCCCAACCCATCACAGGGCACAATCACACACTACAAATAATTTGGAAATGCCACTCAGACTACAGCCCATGTCTTTGGACTGGGGGAGGAAACTGGAGTAAACCTCTGAGGAAACCTCAGAACATGCAAACTCCACACACAGGGCAGAGGCGGGAATCAATCTCCAAACCACAGAGGTGTGAGGAAAACATGCTAACCACTAAGCCACCGTGCACCCTGTGATGCAACTTGCGGCGTATTTTGTGCGATTTTTTTTTTTTTTGCAGAAAACTACATGAATTGGTGAAATTGCAGTTGCACAAAATTGTTTTGCATTTTTTCGTAGAATTGAGTCCCTTTAGCTGTACTCACGTTCGACGCACATGAAACTAAGAGGGATGAATGGCGTTGTGATGATGTCAAATGATGCATATTGTCCCAAATCTGTGGAAGATCTGCGGTAATTTTGAAAAACTGCAAGCTCCTCTGAATATTGCAGATTTTGCTTGACTTTGCGTTAATTTCTGTGATCGTAAAATCCCGGACGGACTGATAAAATGCTTATATTTCTACTAGAGGGTGCAGTTTTACTTAGTGGCTTTTTGTGTGAGCAAGAAGCCATTTTAATTTCTGGTGACTGGGGTAAAATGGTGAGCTAACCTTAATCCAATGTAAACTCTGATGAACCTGATGTCACCTCTTCCAAATGCAATTCCGCTAGAGCTGCAACAACTAATCGATAAAACCGATAATAATCGATTATGAATATCATTGTCAACGAATCTCATTACCGATTAGTTGGTCTGCGTGAGATTTACTCATTACGTTACTTCTGTTCTGAAAACAGACGGAGGTGAAATCGTCAAGTGACCGAGGAAGAAAATGTGCGACCTCCAAGTCCTCTAAGGCAGTGGAGCATTTTTTATTAAACACCACAGAAAAGATTTATAAACTTTATAAAGTGGAGTTTGTGTAGCACGAGCACGACAGTGATGCTGTTGCGAGTTGCTTGAAAGGTTTAGTTGAATTTAAGTTTATTGACATTATATGCTGTATCAGTGTAACTTATGTTCTTTATTATAACGGAAGTGATCTATTAGTAACGAGGCCGTGTTGCTCCTCACACGCAGTGTAGACGCGCTGATACAGAGATGGAGCGCGAGTAAGATCTGTAATGTCTAATTAAAACATTATGATCAAAAGTAAACACATGTAAAATAATATTCCTAAAGGCAGTGAGTAACAGAAACCACAAGGTGCAGTGAAAGAGTTTTTATTATTAATTTAGGACTGGAGTTTAATTCAGTGCTTTTTGTGCATCCATAAAAAGTAATGCATATATACTATTATATTATATATTTTACTCATAGTGTAAATATATATATATATAATATAAGTATTTATGCATTTTTAATGGCACTGAATTAAACTACAGTTATAAAAATAATATATATTCTGATGTGTGTCTGTGTGTAAAGTTTTAGTCTGAAGTTTATATTTGTAACACTCAGTTTGTGGATGTAATTTTAGATAAATGAAAAAAAATTGGTACTGAAGGTTTGCCCTGCCCCATCCGTTTAATCGATTAATTGAAAAAATAATCGGCCAACTAATCATTATGAAAATAATCGTTAGTTGCAGCCCTAAATTCCGCACAATTCAAACTGGCCCTTAGGAGAAAAAAAGGCATTCAGGACTATCTCAACTGAGAAGACCAACATTGTTCGTTTTGTTTTTGTAGTGGTAAATTCAGCGACTACACAACGCTTCTTTACTATAAGGTTAATTGCAATAAGCTAATTAGGAAAGTAGATTGACAGGGCCTTTAAACGCGGTCTTTTACCTGTTCCGCGCGCTCGCGGTCACGTGGTCAATCACGTGTTCGCAGTTTGACGGTTGGGGGAGAGTCCAAGCAAACAGAAGCTCCTCCGTACAACCGCAGAGGAGGAGGAATGAAACGGGATCTGCTGTCGCCTTTACAACACACGAACACACACCTCCGTTGGGTGTGTATACTGCGTGTAGGCACGAGAGAAAGCGCCGTGTTTTAGTACGCCGTCTTCACATCGAGGAGGACTGAGAGGAGAAAAAGCTATGCGCAAGACGTGTACAGGAGCTTTGTCGAATCTATTCTCGTGCATCGGAGCCCTGCTTGATTAAGGCGGTGTAACCCGTTCACCCACAGACACAGCACGAGCGTTTGTGTCACCCTTCTGCATCCCGACAGGAAAACGGCGCCGTGCTATCTCGCACGCGCTTCATCTGCATTTCACGGAGAATACGTTTGATTATTATTATTAGTATTTTTTTTTTAAACTATGCTTGAGCATGTCATGTGTTGGGTTTATATGCAGTGAGTGAGAATTGCCCGCCTCTCCGACACGACCTGCACGACTGCAGAGGACAAGACAGGGAGGGAGCAACCGGCCCTCAGCACCATTCCGACTCCGTGCTCCTGACTCGCGCGCGGATCTCTTTCAGTCATAGTGCACGGTCTGAGACTTTACTAATCTGTCAAGCAAGATTCACTGATGGCTGCGTTTTCATGACCCAATTGCAACAGGGAGTGTGAGCAGCATTTACGTTTTTTTGTTTTGTTTTGCTTGTTTCACGGTAACTGAGCTACAATGTAAGCGCGCGCGCTTTTATTCTCACTGCCCGTATTGCTGTATTCGTTATCAGTCAGGATCGACGCAAGGCTCTTATACGTGCTACCTTCATCAAAATGCCGGCTGGAATGAAGCCTCTAGAGAAGTTCCTTAAGAAGCAGACGAACGCGCTGACTCGGGCCGGTGGTTTCGGAGGAGAGAAGGCGACGGCGGGCACGAGCGCGGCTCGGCGGCGCGCCAGCCTCTCGCGCGTCGTACCCTTCTTCCGCGAGAGCTCGCCCGAGGGCGGCCCGGCGCGCGGCGACGTCTTCAGCCCCGAGACCGAGGAGGCACCGTGTTGGCCGTCGGCCGCCGCTACTGATATCCGGAGCCCGTCTCTGTCCAGTGACGAGCAGAGCTCCGAGGCGAGCCTGGACACCGGCTGGACCCCGCTTCCTGCCGACACACCGGAGAACCTGGCGCTCGCGCTGCTGGACAGCGTGGCGGGGAAGCGGTACGGCAACTGCACAGGTACGGCCCAGTCATGAAACAAATGAATAATTAATAATAATAATAATAATAATAATAGTAATAATAATTAAAAGAAAAACACCATGCCCATTATTCCAACTACTACTGCGAGAACCGCAGCGCAGGTGACGTAGCAAAATCCCCGGTATTTCAAGACTCCCTGAACTCACCTGTCAAGGCTTGTTTTTGTACAAGTGACATGCAAGAGAAAGCGAGAGCTATCTTCTCACGATTAAAATCGCACAGGCAATTAGTATATAAAATGTAATATATTGCTGCACTAATTGTGTGCTGTAGTAACGTTAAGGCGGTTTTGGACGTTGTGTCATTTCCCCTTCATGACCAGTCTGCCAAAACAGACCTCAGGTTTAACACAGATTAACATCTGATTTGATGCGAAAGGCCAGACTAAGTACATCCTGAGTGTGTTTGCAAGCTCTTGGGGCAAATTCTAATTCCTCACTGCAGCACTATACTACTCAGGAGGTTACATAACAACACTGGAGTTCACATGCAAGCCTCACTGGATATGGAAAACTACTAGGGATGCACTGATTCCACTCTCTTCATTTCCAAAACAATACTCCGACTATCCACTGACGCTGTGATACGTGAAGCTATGCGGAACATCAGAGGTGCGACGGGGGTGTTTTAAAGGGCAGTTTGTTCCACATATCTCACATGTTCACAGCAATGGGTTGGATCTGAAATTTGTCAAAACCGACTTCATAAGGACCCAGCATTTCAGGCCAACATCAGTCCTGATACCGGTACTCGGTATCAGATCTATGCATCCCTACATGTAACTGCTTTAACTCCACGTTGCTCGGTTTCCTTTGCAAAGCTAATAATTTAGAGTAACTACAAGACTGAGTGGGGGGGAAAAACAAGACGACACCTAGTGTGGTGTTATTTATTTATTTTGACACCTAGGTCATGTTACTGGCTGCATCACAAGAGTTTAGTCATGTACAAGGTTGTGAAAATCATGTTTTAATTAGCTTCAGTTGCGATGCAGCTTAGCTGGCACTTCACTGGGAATGATGTGCTGAAGTACCAAATATTTGCTTTGGATGGGAAATGACGCTACTGAATGTTTTGGACAGGGATTGCAGGCAGAGTTTTGTTTTTAGCTGGGGCTTTCCTGTCTGCAAACCGATTTGTCTATGGTGGAGGAGGGAATTTTGCTTGTCATGCGGGCGATATATATCTCGGGTGTTTTCCAGGTTGATGTTCCCGTTAAAGCTGTCTGTGTGCCAGTAAAGCTTTACCTCACGTATCATCCATCTATCTAAGTGTGTAAACATGTTCATTCCACAATTACTTGAACTAAATCAGTAATGATTTGCCAGTGCTGATCCTCGTCGGTTGTGGTACTGCAGCACCAAATGCACATGTGCAGTGAAGTGTTATGAAGACGTAACCATGGAAACAGCAGGACCCTGTGAATGATGGCCGTGCATGCGGGCCTGTCTGTGGGAAAGGGGCTGCGTGTATCGAGGAACAATAAGTAGTTTCCGGTGGTACACTGTGTTATTGCACTTGCTTATACATACATATGTGAGACATCAAAGGAGAAAATCGATGCAACAGGGGCATGTATTTTGCTGAGACACACAGCAGTTCTCTGGATAGAATTATTCTCCAAATGGTAGCTGTTGAAACTGACTTGTGTTCACTGCACTTGTAAAAGCTAGGAACTCAAAATAGAGTGATCATGTGTTGGAATTTTCCAATAAGCACATTCTCTGGAGGCTCCTGTGGACCTTCTGAACGCATGCTTTGATCTAGACTGTCATGTGTGCGCTGTCGACATGTTTGTCAGGTCACGTCAAGATACTTGCTAGGAATGTAAAACTCTGGCTCTATGTCTCTCGGCCATTTGGTATACTGCACCAAAGTGAATAATGTTGACCGAAACTGAAGTTAAAACAAAGCAGTCTAGACTGAGCACTGATTATCGGATGGGTTTTTCTATTTTACTGTTGCATAATCATTTGTTTTCTATGCTTTTTAAATTTTTTTAAAGCATTAGTTAAACTAGTGATAACATATATGACACATTGGGGTGAAAACTACAGAGCCCCATGGTGATTGAATCAATACGAGATGGGAAGAAAATGTATATTTCGATGCTTTTCCGTTCCCCCAAGAAACTTTGCGTTCATTCAGAATTTTTTTTTAGCGCTTTCTTGCAAAGAAACTTGCATTCTCTCGCAATATTTTTTTTTTGCGTTCTCCCGAGAAAATTTTGTGCCCTCTCATAAAACCTTTCGCGTTCTGCGTGATGCGTGCTCTTGTATTTGCACAGCATCATTTGAGTGGTCTGAA
The DNA here is from genome assembly GCF_023375685.1 of Ictalurus furcatus. Taxonomy (NCBI): domain Eukaryota; kingdom Metazoa; phylum Chordata; class Actinopteri; order Siluriformes; family Ictaluridae; genus Ictalurus; species Ictalurus furcatus. The sequence continues at coordinate 29,167,192 of NC_071256.1, read as the reverse complement.
CCACTGCCCTGCTGCCAGCGAGAATTTAAACCCGGAGTACTGTTTGTATGAACTCATGGACAGGAGGACGCAAAAATTTTGCAAGAGAAAAAACACAAAAAAGAAAATGCAAGAGAATGCACATATCTTTGTGAGAGAACGCAAAAAATGATGAGACAAGTCAGAGTTTCCCGGCGGGGGGGGTTTGCAAACGTTTTGTGAGCGAATGCAAAAGCATTCAAATATACATTTTCTTCACATATGGACTCTGTATAAAACTGAAAAAAAAAGTAATTTTTTTATGCAGCAAACCGTAGGGCTGAATTGTCCATCTAAATTTGAAAATGACTGCGCTCTGTTTAACACGGCTCAGTACTTCCTCGACAACCGAGAACAGCTGGTCATCCAAGGCAGTGAATTTTTATTATTTGTTTAGTCATAGTTTGCGCTTTTGGCACGGTCGTTTGTGAATTTTGTCATCTTTTTTAAAAAAAAAATTGCAGCTACAGATCGCATCAGGGTTCTAGCAGGGCCTTTCCTTTTTGCTTCCATGTTGCTGTATACTGCGTATTGAACGAGGTGCCATATTTCAGGTGCTGAATCAAACCCGTAGCGGAGAAGTACTTGGGTGGTCAACCCCCTTTAGTTGGCATGAACAGTCATTACAAATTGCTTGAAACACCTCTGACATTTGCACTGTTGATCCGCTGCTGCTGGTTAGATGAGTCTGTGTTGTACTATTTGCATCGTATTATTGCATAACTGAAGAAAAAAAAAACCTCGCAAGGCAATAAAAACACTATTATTCATTGATGCAGATGGTATTTAAACACAGGGATGTGGTAAAAGATGACACTCTCAATGGAGTTGCTCTTTAAGGGGTTAATGATAAAATGATTGCTCATAAATATTTTCTTGGCTTCATAATACATTCATGGTAAAGATGATGATATTCACTGACTTATATATATATTATTTGTGTTCTGATTTATTTAATTGCAGTACTGTCCACATTTTTAATGGTTGAGTGTCTTTCATTGTTTGTGAGCCTGTCATTTATTTGTTGTACTGTCTGTCATTTTAGAAGTTTAAGAACATTTGAAAAAGTGCTGCTAATCGTGGATTAGGCTACTTAACGATGAATCTCTCAGTCTGACCTGCTGTCAGTAGCAGTGAATGTGTGGATTATGGATTGGGGTGTTGTAATGATCTTAGGTCATGAAGATAACGTCATTTACCTCCAAGCCACTGCCAAGTCTTCATTGTTTTCCAATCACTAGACTCACTAGAAAGTCCAATTGTCTTTTTATACCTGTTTCTAGTGTAACTCTCTATTATAGGATATAGTCGTGAGGTTCATGTTAAAAATACGTGACTGCCGTACATTTCACAACAGTAATGAAAATCACGGTTCATCTACAGCTCCTGTTCTCCTGATATTAACAACGTTCCTTACGCTTGAAGTTTGTTTTACACCCGCTGGGTAAACCATTAAAACAAACTACGAGTCCTGTTTCCACATTGGCTCCTAAAACCAAAAGAACAAGACCTCCTTTACCGAGTCACCATTTTCCAGCCATGTTCAATGTCAATTAGTGGAGAACTTGGTGCAAACTTTGGATGCAGTTGTAAGGCGCAATGTTACAGCAGTATTATTATGAAAGTCGATTCTTATCTATTTGTGCAGAGTGTATAGATGAGGAGACGAGAGAGCTGGACATAAGTAAAAGACTAAAGCGCTGCTGCATCGCCCTCTTTAATGCTAAATCCAACTGGCACCACTGTCAACAGGTTGTGGAATGGCAGTGTATGAAACCACGTGAAAATAGTCCCAACATGTCAATTTGAGGAGGTTTACACTAAAAAAATGACAAATATTCGACTCCAATGAAGACCACATGTTAATGATAAACTTTTTATATTAATCTTTCTTTTTACACAACTCCGCAGCTCTCACCCGCCTCTTTTGTTTAACCAAGCCAAGTCGACCGAGTCTCTTTTAAAAGGATAGCATAAAAGTTTCTGAGCTTGGTGGAGATTGAGTAGTTCATTGTTCTTTAGTAGTTAGTGTTTACTTTTTGCCAAATGGTGATGATCATGAAGGATTTTCCCAGGCTAGCATGTCAGGACAGGGGTTCAAAGTGAAACTTGGACAGGTGCACGAGTCGCACGCATTAACATTAATACAAACTTTCACATGGACTTTCCCCAATGCGTCAGTTTGTTTCTTTCACACCTCTTGTGTAGTAAGGTGTGTGTCCTGGCTGAGGCATGTCCACACAAAGCTGCCACCTTTTAGCAACAATCGAGGATTAAATATTCTTACCTAAGTGAACTGTAATAACTCGAATATCTCTAGGGTATTATTTAGTTGACATGCACAAACACCTTATCCTGTTTCCCTCTATGCACGCCATAGAATGTGCAGCTGTCGTGTTTTTGTGTGAATTGAGATATAGAAGCCATTTTGTGTTGCCATGCGAGAGCGAGCCCTACATCTTCCCTGTCTCTGACAGCGGCAATTAAAGTGTACACACCCACACACAAGTATTCAGAAAATGGAGCTAACGAAAATATACATGCTAGATTAGTATTCTGTGTATACGGTATAAAATACCATGCACCCAGCTTTACAGTAAGTGTATGCTTATTAGTGACGATATAATGATGCAGTTGTCCCTACAATGCCACAATATTTCTGTGAGGTTCATGTTTGTTACTACATGCACAAATTTGCAATTGAACTTCATTTCCCCCTTGTTTTAAATTGCAAATATTAACAAAAATGTCATTTCTGTGTCCCCCCCCCCCCCACTAGCTAGGTGGTAAACACAAGAAAGGATGTTTTACTGTATGCAGACTGTTAAGCCTATACAGCTGATTAAAGTTTTTTACGACGGTGGATGGAAACGTAGCTTTGAATTCTGTGCCATATAAATAAAGAATATTGCTCTTAACCGCTCACCGCTTTTATTTTCATATTGTGCCCCTCCACCCCTGACAAGCTTTGTTTGTTTTTATTCACTTCAATAGGGAAAAAGAGAGGCTAGTGGGAAATGACTGTTTCTAGCTGTTATAATCTATAACAGGAACTAATTTTAAAAATGGTGATAGTTGGCAAATCACCGTGGTATAAAAAGTCGTTCTGTTACGGTCAAATAATCGACGCCAGGGTGATGTCGTATGCTGAGACTTGTTTCATTTAATTTATAATAGCTTTTACTGTATGGAATTGAATTTGTGCCAAAGGTATTGAATGAAACTTTCCAAGAAACGATCGAAAATGTACAATGAGAGAGAAGAAAAACACTCAAACTGAAAACAGTGGACTGGTTCAACAAAGATTTTATGTTAAAACCATAATGAACTTTCTTTTACTTTCACACTATCCGTTGTTACCCAGATGAGGATGGGTTCCCTTCTGAGTCTGGTTCCTCTCATGGTTTCTTCCTCATATCATCTTAGGGAGTTTTTCCTCACCACCGTCACTAACGGCTTGTTTATATATTTCTGTAAAGCTGCTTTGAGACTATGTTTATTGTAAAAAGCGCTATACAAAAAAAATTGAATTGAATTGAAGTCAGTGGCAAAAGGTAACGTGGTTTTCAAATAATCAGCGTTCTTTGTGAACAGTTTACTAAGCCTCCTTTTCGCTAATCATGGTTTATGAATGCACTGCCTGAGCTTTCGTTTATGCTCCATAAGTTTACATTCGCCATTCTGGCACAAGCCTCTCATATGGGCGGAGCTTAACTGCGATTTACTCTCTTTGGCTAGTGAGATTTGGATTGACCGCTTAAATGTCCAGCTCTGAAGGAGGAGGAGGAGGATGATATATACATATAATATACTAATTTCCACTACAAAGTATGAACACTATAACTATACCGAGAACTACATACAGAGTGCTATCCAAAAGTCTGTACTCACTGGCCAATGAGAGTAAATCACTGTTAAGCCCCGCCCACAGGGGAGATTTGTGCCAGAATGGCGAACGTAAACGAAACCATGATTAGCAGAATGGAAGCTTAGAAAACTGTTGACAGAGTGCTGTTTATTTGAAGACCATGCAAAATTTTTCACAGAGTTCACTGTTTTCAGTTTGTGTTTTTCTTCTCTCTCATTGGATATTTTTATTCGTTTCTTGAAAAGTTTTGTTCAATACTTTTGGCACAAATTTAATTCCATACTACAGGAACAGAAATAAATGTCTTAAGCCATTGTAGTGTCCCATTTATACAAAAAATTGTCATGATATTCAATAAAGCTACTCGATTGTCTTGGTTTTTTTTTTTTTTTTAACTACTGTAGGTTATTTCTTCAGTATACGTAAGCACTTTATCCTGGTCAGGGTGGTGCAGAGCTTATCCCAGGAACACTGTGTGCTAGGCAGGAATACTTTCTGTGGTGCCAGTGCATCACAGTGCACCATAGACACGCACACACATTCCCAGCTAGGACAGTTTATGGTCACCACTCTGCCTAATGGCATGTATTTGGAAGGTGGGGGGGAAACCGTAGAACCTGGGGGAAACCCATTCGGATGCCTGGAGAGCATGCAGAATTCCACACAAACAGCAATGCAAACTCAAGCTACAGACAATGTAAATCAAAATCAGGGAAATATCGATATCACGCATACCTAGGGGATTCTGGACTTTGGTTGTCATCACCTGTACTTTATGATAGTCGTCTCGTATGGGTTTGAGTCACGCTTCACTCTGCTGTGACCTGGTTGGTTGAACTGAGCCTCTGTGTATTCCACCTTTCAGAAAAAAGCACAATACACCTCAGGTGGTTCTGAAGGAGCTTTTAGAAAGCATTAGATGGCAGGAGAAAGGGAGAAACACAAGTGGTACATGAGAAAGTGGTGGCATGGGTCTGCGTGGGAGAAACACAGTTTTTCTTCTGAAAAGAGTGAGAGATTAGGAAGAAATGACTGCCCACTCATTGGCCTCCCTTTCTAGAGCTTTTATGACATTATTCTCTCTCTCTCTCTCACACACACACTCTCTCTCTCTCTCACTCTGTTAGTGGTTGTGCCCACTCGCTCTTTTCATACCCACGCACCTGAGATGGATTGGGGGTAGGGATGTGATGATGGGGAAAATTTCCCGATGTGTGGCAATACCGGTATCACCGGGCGGTGGGGCGGGGGTGCTGAAGGTTGGTGTTTTTCCTCCTTGCTTATGAATGCCCGTGCGCATTTCACTTTCGCTTTTGGATTAGCGGCAGTTTGGGGGCGGCGATTGCTTGAATGCTGGGTTCATTATTATTCTTAATGAAAAACTCAGCAACTACAAAACGGTACAATGACAAACTCGCTTATATTAAACATAGAACTTTTGAAACCAAATCTTCCGCCATCGTCTTGTCGGTCAGCTCGCCTCACTCTCGTCACGTGATGAATGAAGTCTGACTCCTGCTGATCTGTGCTGCGACTCGGACTCATTTGGTTTTTAATTGTAGCATCCGTTCTCTAACTGAACTAAATGACTTTTATTACACCACGATGGTGGCGGCACTGCCGCGGTGGGCAAGTGATGTAATCGGTGTGCGGCCCCAACACCGCTAACACCGTCTATTGCAGCAAGCTTAATTGGAGGCCCTCAGGACTTCCACTCTGACCATGCACAATGTAAATGTGTGCTGGCTTATGTTTTTGTTTCTGCCGCTGCTGCTGTTTTTTTGTGTGTCTGTGTACATGCACTTAGGCTGCCTTGTGCATGGTTGTATATAAGTGGGAGGCATTTCTGACTCATATTTATTATCCAGGATGTTTATGAGCACTGTATGTTCTGATGTATGTATGTATGCAAGCTCCTTGGCGAATATGCCTGTGGGCAGGAAAAGCTTCTCTTTAGGTATAGCACTCGTTCACATGGTAACCAGCGCCCCTTCACAGGGAGGATGAGGAAGGGTGAATAGAAAGCAAGGGTATGATGGGCACTGACGGTGACCGTGAAGCCCAGGGACTGTGTAATGCATCAAAGCGGGAACTTATGCAGCCTTAACTTGACATAACCGGAAAGGAGTGCTCGTTCAAATTCTGCTGCAGAGACACCATCACATGCACACATGCACATCATACTAAAATGAAATATCAATGAAGACAACCAGAGCTATGGTAAAAACACCACGTGAAGTCTGCTTGAAGTGACAGCAGTGGTTGCTGTCTTTTTGCCACCCTGTTGGCCACATTTAGCATACACACACACACACACACACACACACACACACACACACACACACACACATGCAGATGGCCCGAAGCTTGCAGATCAGTGCCTCGACTGACAGCCCTAATAACAGCCTATAGTCTAGCAGAACTGCCTCCCTGGGCTGAACGAGAAACAGGGATGTGATTAGAGCACCGTCATTGCCATGACTAAGAAGCTGTCAAATATCTGCAATACAAAAAGCAACTGGATCCCCATCATCTGACTAGCAAGAACGGAAAGGAGTTTGAATAGGCCTATATAAAACAACATCCATGTGTGAATATGTCTTGTTGTAAAGGTTTTATAAAGAGATTACTTAGGTCTGTGAGTGCTTTTATATTTTCATATGCACTTGTATAGCATGTAGTTTTATTATTCGATTGAGAACGTGCCTTATTGGAATCTGCGTCGCTTTGCAGTGTTTTCTGCCCATCATAGAACATTTGTGTCATGAGGTACGGTGCAGAATTTGAACCATAGGAAGGCTGCATTGGGGGGAAAAACGAACCGCAGGGAAGCTTACAGACGATACATTACTGTATGAAAAGCACAACTCTCAGCGATCAGCCATAATATTAAACCACTGACTGGTGAAATGAAGAACATTTATTATCTGGTTACAGTGGCACCTGTTATATATTACCTGGTATATAGTAGCCGGTAAGTGAACAGTCAGCTCTCAAAGTTGATTTGTTGGAAGCAGGAAAAATGCTCAAGTGTAAGGATCTGAGTCACTTTGACAAGGGCCAAGTTGTGATGGCTAGATGACTGGGTCAGAGCATCTCCAAAACAGCAGGTCTTATGGGGAGTTCCCGGTATGCAGTGGTTAGAACCTATCAAAAGTGCTCCAAGGAAGGACAACCGGTGATCTGGCAACAGGGTCGTCGGCGCCCAAGGCGGTAGTCCGTCTGGAAGAGCTGCTGTAGCACAAATTGCGGAAAAGGTTCATGCTGGCTATGATAGAAAGGTGCCAGAACACACAGTGTATCGCTGCTTGCTGTGCATGGGGCTGCGTAACCGCAGACCGGTCAGAGTGCCCATGCTGGCCCCTGTCCACTGTGCACAGTGGGCATGTGAACATCAGAACTGGACCATGGAGCAATGGACGAAGGTGGCGTGGTCTGATGAATCATGTTATAACTCTCCTGGTAGGACATCATACCTTCACACATATTGAGACAACATAAACACTATAGCCAAGCTTTCATATGCAATGCAAAGAGAGATCACCACATCTCATCGTCGAAACGTTGGCCAACAACGTGCTGATTTATTTATTTATTTTGTCAAGGACATAAAAACCATGTGCTAAAAATCATGATATACTTGTTGGTTTCTCTTAGTCTATATTAATGCATGGAACTAGCTGACTATCAAGACATATATTATGGTAGCTACCATCTTTTAGCCTAGTCAGTTAGGTTTCTGGACTAGACAACACACTGGTTCTTTCACTTGACCAGTGGACTAGCTGAAGAATGTATGATTTGTCTAACTCAGGGGTGTCCAATCTTATCCACAAAGGGCCGGTGTGGGTGCAGGTTTTCATTCCAACCAAGCAGGAGCCACACCTGATTCCACCTGTTTAATCAGTTGATCTTAGCTTTCAATAGACTCAGGTGTGGCTTCTGCTTGGTTGGAATGAAACCTGCACCCACACCGGCCCTTTCCGGATAAGATTGGACACCCCTGGTCTAACTCCTGTACAATGTGGCATTTAGTGCAAAGAACTTTTTAAAAATAAACCAGAATGTTTATTTTTTATTTTTTTTTTTATGTCTCAATGTATGCATACATTCTTTGGAGGCTCATCAAGAAGCGTTTAGATCAGTTAAGTGTTCTTTAAAGCCGTAACAGAAAGTGCTAGTGATGGGTGCATTAGCGCCTCTTTCGTAAATCAATTTGTTGGGACTAGGCAGTGAGTTACTGGTGTTAACAGACCAGAATGTTTTTGTGTTAAGTTACAGAATCACTTAAGAAGTGCTGATCAATAATAAATAAAACCTCTTTTCCTGAGAGACACTGCTCATATAATGTCTTTGATTGACATTTTTAAAGCAGCCAGTGGTGTTTTGCACAGTGTGCGCTGCTGGGCTGCAACGAGGGAATTAAGTGATGAGTTGTCCTTGGTTAAATCATCGACATAACTGTTATTATGGTTCATATTTAGAAAACTGGAGTCACTGAACTGTGGCCTTTAAAATATCAAAAAATAAATTACCAGCCTTTTGAAGTACAAAATGATCATAAAATTCACACATGCTGATTCACAGGCAACTTCTCTCCATATTCTCAAACATGGTGGCAGAATTCATTATCGAGTCTCGTTGACATTAAGAACATTGTTGGTATGCTAGAAGTTTTGATTGTGAAATGTTCAGGCTGCGCTGTCGTTATTGGCCATCGGAAAGCTACAATTAAGCGCACAACTTTCCTGAGTTGCAGCTCGAGTCTTCAGGGGAACGTAAAAGAGGACACTAGGACGTGCTACAATAAGAACGTTGCTTGTATGTTGTATAGAAATAGATTATGTTTAAAGCTTGTTAGATTAAGATAGGACACACATGCAAACCTAGAAAGATATATGGTTTCCTCCTTCTAACACGCCAGGAGATTTGAATCACTCTGCAGCGTGTGATATCCTTGCTTCTGATAACACATTAGAGAGAAATGATTTGATATGATCTCACATGGTGTTGTTACTATATTGATAAATCTTGCCTGCTGCTGACCCTGAGAAAGTTTCTGATGTATTTTATTTCTGTTGATTTATTTAACCACGAACACAAGAAAAACCCAACCCTCAGTTCTTTATTTATGTATGTGTGATCTATACTAACCTTGAGGCTCCAGTATCACTGAGTTCAAAGTTCATGGCTACAGTATGTAAACACGTGTGTGAATACGTGCATTTGGTCAGCCGTGACCTGGTTTGCATGGGCGTTTCCTGCAGAGTGTGTGTGTGTGTGTGTGTGTGTGCCAGTACTGACAGATTTATACAGATTTAAGCTTTTTCATAGTTTACAATACTGCAACAATAAATGATGTCTGCATTTTTCAAGCTTGTATGGATTTGGGGCTGGGCGATACTACCATATTATATTGATACTGTGTTACATAGGGACTTGTATGCTGGATGCTCCACATAAACAAATTTATGGGTGTGTGGTGGGGTCAAAATAAATATGCCCCTGGGATTATTTAAAAAAAAAAATTAATAAAATATTTTATAGAAGGAGTCTTCTGTGTCAGCGCTTTGTAACAGTCAGAGGTAAAGCCATAACTTGAAATTGTCTACCACAGCCTGTTCAGGATAGGACTTTTGTGGTCTTGTGATTTTGTGGTCTGCCAGTTATGTGACAGGTTGCATCTTTTGTCTTACTATCTTCAAGAAAAAAGGCTGTTGGAGGAATGACTGCTATAATAGCTGTTATAATAGTGTGTGTGTGTGTGTGTGTGTGTGTGTGTGTGTGTGTATGTATGTATGTATGTATGTATGTATGTATGTATGTATGTGTGTGTATATATGTATATATATATATATAATATATATATAAAGTGATGACAAAAGCTAACTTGTCTTGTGGGTGTTCCACAGTATTAAATGTAATTGCATTAAATGCATTAAAATCATGTAATGCACACCTAGCCACTATTTTATCTCCCTTATATCATGGGCACTTGCCCACATTGACAAGTTAAAGCTGTCATTCAGTACGTTTACATGGACAGCAATAATCCGATATTAACTCGATGAAGACAATACTCTGATTAAGAAACTAGCATGTAAACAGCGATTATTGATGACCTCAATCCGGCTAAATTCATACTCGAAGTAAACACAAATGGAATTAAGACGTGGAGTATTCCTGTTTTAGTCGCATTATCGACATGCATTACAGACATGTACACACTTTAATCACACTATTAACGTCATGTGGGAGTTTTCACAGTATTTTGCGACAGGACACGTACACGCACGGCAGCGCTCAACTGTTTGATGGCAAACAAGAGAGCACAGTCCGAAACCGTGTACTTACCTACTACAGTATATAGTAGGTGAAATACATGTATTTCCACTACTCTGTACAGTAGGTAAGTATAGCATTTCGGCTACTATATAGTAGGTAAGTACGTGGTTTGGGACGCAGCCCACGGCTTCAAGCAGTCGTCTATTTGCACGTATCACATGACAAATAATTAACTGCACTTGAAGCTTTCTTAAAATTAAAAACGAAACACCCAAAACTGTATACGGTTCCATAACGAAGACCAACTATATGTTGATACGTCAAATTCTGGAGGAAACATGGGACGGCGTGGCATGGGAACATAATGACGTGTGCTGTTAATTGATCTATGTTCTATAACATGTAAAACGGGAACGTGAAAGGAATATTCTAAAAGCGACTCATGTAAACTCCTTAATCACAATATTGTCTTATTCAGAATAAGGTCAATAATTAGATTACTGCTGTCCATGTAAATGAAGCCAGAGATGTTTTGAAGAGATGAATTTGCCTGAAAGGATAAAAATAGCGGTTAATTTTCGTTAGTTATTTTATGTCCGGGTCATTAGATCTAGAATTCTGCCCACTCTAAATCGTACACAGAGATAAAGTAGTGCGATAAGATTGCATTTATTTCTATGAATTATAATAAATATCTGAGGGAGAGAGAGAGGGAGACAGATTAAACTGACTGGAACTACCTGTGCATTATACGGTTTGAACGCATACCTTCCAGCCAATCAGAATCGAGTATTCAGATAGACCATGGTATAATTAGATTTAACGTTGTGGAACGTCCAGGAGACAAGTTAGTTCCTGTTCTTAGGTTATATCCGTGATAAACAGTCATTCCCTCACTGACATCTCTGTCTGTCTGTCTCTCTCTCTGACACACACACACACACACTCTCTCTCTCTCTCTCTCTCTCTCACACACACACACACACACACACTCTTAAACCAAAAGACCAGAAAGTGTAAACTCCTCTGTCCTGAAGGCTTTCTCATGCTGGAAACTTTTGACTTTTACAAAGTGTTTACAGCTGAGACTCCTTCCTTAAACATTAAATAAATGTTTCATAAAAATGTCACGGTATCAATGATTATATTTTACTTCGTTACGATAATAATCGTTTATGAAAATTGTTGTCAACGAATCTCATTATCGATTAGTTGGTCTGCGTGCGGCACAGGGCACGTTTACTCACTACGTTACTTCTGTTCCGAAAACACTCCTCGGACAGTACAGACCAAAGTTGTGTTCCAAATGATGTACTATACACTTACGCTATGCACCATGCGCTCTGCCATCTGGTATATGAATTTTAGAAGGGTAGTATCGTCTAAACTAACCGGAAGTATAAGCCGTTTTCCAGTTGATGTCACATGACGTCAAACGCACGCAATACAATGCCACTAGCTTTAGCGGAATACCCAGAGTCAATGAAAATTAATTTCTTTTGTTTACTGTTTGTCAGCATTACCTTTTATGCCTAACATGACCTCAGTCACTATCAGACGGAGGCGTAATCATCAAGTGACTTAGGAAGAAAGTGTACGACCTCCAAGTCCTCTAAGACAGGGGTGCATTAAATGCAGTGAAGAAGTCTGTAACCTGTAAGCTTTATAAAGGGGAGTTTGTGTAGCACGTAAGCACAACATTGATGCACGAGCACAAACTTATGTTTGTATCCAAAATGCTCCATGGTGTATAAGGGGTTGGGGAAATTAGTGCGAATTGCTTAAAAGGTTAAGTTTAATTCGAGCTTATTAACATTATATGCTGTATTTGTGAGCTTGCAGTGTAAATTCTGTCTCTTATTATAATGGGATAGATCTATTTGTAACGAAGCCATGTTGCTCCTCATTTGTAATGTGGATGTGGTGATAAACCGTGGGGGTGCAAGTAAGATCTGTAACGGTACGATCAAAGTAAACATAAGTAAAACAGTGTGACTAAAGGCAGTTGTAACAGAAAGTTGGACAAACAGTTGTTTAGTCTGAAGTTTATATTTGTAGCACTCAGTTTGCGGATTTTATTTTAAATAAATGGGAAAAAAAGGTATTGAAATTTTGCAAGTGCCCCCCCATGATTAATCGGGGCGGGGGGTGTCCAATTAATTGATTAGGGAAAAAAATGTTAGTTGCAACTAACTATCTTTGTTGAGAAGACATGCCTTCAAATGAATCCAAAATAAGGAACTTTGGAAGACACTTGTTATTGAGCTGTCCTCCAAACGAAACAGACTTTGTCTTAGGAGCATTTATGCTGCCCAAATTGCTGTATATGGAACACACGGGTAGTAATGATATTTTGATAATATCCTGTGTAATGAGTATATTTCATAAGTGATTATTGGCACATGCCTGCTCTATTGTATCCTGTCTGATGTAATAGCAGTGGTGCCAAGTCATTTCTCCCAGCGCTCCAGATATGAGGCTGGTGTAATGCTCAGAGCGCCGCCCGTGTCCACAATCCCTCCAGAGGCCACTACAAACTGGGTTAGGCCAAAAAAGAGCTTCTGCTATTTTAGGGAGGGATTAAGGATATAAACTTAGCTTAAGGATATAAAATTCAACAAGTAAGTTGGTTTGATATTTGCTTAGGGTTGTAACATTATGCCATTATCTGAATCTGCATTTCTTTAGTGCTCAACATATTTGTATCTGTTTTCATATTCAGATGGAATGTGGTGTCGTCTATACTAGAAGGTGTTTGTTTGTTTGTTTGTTTGTTTGTTTGTTTTTTGTAATGGCCTGGAAACATGAAAAAAACAGGGCTGCTTTTTCATTCACAATCGATGACAAAAATATAATTATAATTATATTCAGAACTCCTGAATTAAGCTTTCTAAAAACAACAACAACAAAAAAACCCACCGTGAGTAGTCTGCCTACTTTTCATATCTGTATTTGTATTTGTTTAGGATGCATTAACTGTTTCATCAGAATTATGTATTCATATTTGGTTAAATCCCTCATCGACGTCATCTGCTGCATAGGGATGGGTGACCAAAATACATATCGTATTTATACGACATGCAATATGTATCGCAATATTTCTAATAAACCTCCATCAGAACAGTAGTGAAATACTGAGTTGATGATTCTTTTACTTTTATGTCTGCAAAACTAAAATGTAAAAACTTTTAATAAAGCAATTTTTAAGATACAGTGCAAAAGTTCAACATCAAATCATTTGCTTCCAAAGTTTTTAAGTAAGGGAGAATCCACGGCTAGGTGTGCATTACACTATTTTAATGCATGACGTGGCGGTGAACAACCTCCGCACAAGCATTAAAATCGTGTAACACACACCTAGCCGTGCATTATCCCGCTTATACCGTGGTCACTTGCCAGGATTGACCAACTAAAGCCGTCATTGATGTTTACAGCGCAAAATTTGACTGAAAGGATACAAATAACAGTTCATTTTTGTTAATTTTATATATAGGTCGTTAGATCTATAGGTTTGAAGGCACACCTTGCAGCCAATCAGAATCAAGTATTCAGACAGACTGTGGTATAACTGTTATTAAACAACATAAAAATGTTGCCATTTTTATGGCATGATGGGAGAGAGAGCTCAGAAAATTTATATAATTGATGAGAATGTTGATATATCACCAGCCTTACTGCTACTGCACTACCATCTCTGCTATCCACCCACGCTGCACATTTACAATCTGCATACAAAGTTTGAATGCGTAACATTCTCACACAGCTGTCTTAAGTCACTCATGCTTGTAGAGTAACTTGGATATGTCTTTAGCTATATTTAATGTAAGTCAGATTGTTTTCAGCACATTTGGAAGTGTCTAGGTGTGTAAGTAGGGTGTGTCCTGATGGATGCTCCTAATACCCACCGGAACAAAACCGAGGGCTCGAGATGAAGCAGATATGGAAAACAAGAACAGGCAGCTCTTGAGAACACACCGAGACCTGGTACACACATTCTCACCATTCTCGCTATCTTTTCTTCCTCTCACTCTCACACACACACACAACCACACACTCCCACACCGTCTCTGCATCTCTCTGCCTACTGCCAAATGCTTCAGCGTCAGTGAGGGAGCGATGAGGAGAAGAGAAACCGAGAAGGAAAGGAGCGGGTGCGTGGGCAGTAGGGGTTCAGATGTGATAAAGCCTCCATGGTAACGGGTTGTCTATCACAGTTTATATAATCTTGCCCTCCTCTATTCAGCTCCCCTGAAATATTGCATGGAAAGATCTATTTCAGCTGCCCAGCTGAACAAAAAGAGATTCCAGTCTTCAGTTTTATGGTGTATGTGCGAGTGTGGCTCTGAGATTTCCCGGTGAACTCTCTGACCTGCAGGCTGAGGAAGGGGTCAGAATGGCTGGAGCATATTCACAATGCATTCCCCTTCCTTTCCCCCAACTCCACCACCCACCCACACACATACACAAACACTCACGCTGGTGAGAAACAACAGAACTATCTAGAACAATCAAAACCATCATCCATTTTCTGTAACGCTTATCTTACACAGGGTCGTGGGGAGCCAAGAGCCTATCCCAGGGGACGCTCGGCACAAGGCGGAGGTCACCCTGGATGGGGTGCCACCCCACTGCAGGGCACAATCTCACACATACACACACCCCCATTCACACACTACGGACAATTTAGAGATGCCAGTCAGCCTACCGTGCATGTCTTTGGTCTGGGGGAGGAAACCGGAGTACCCAGAGGAAACCCCCAAAGCACAGGGAGAACATGCAAATTCTGCACACAGTGGGCGGAGGCGGGAATTCCCCCCCACCCCGGAGGTGTGAGGCGTTCTACCCACTAAGCCACCATGCCCCCAATGTAGTAGAGCTATCAAAGTTTGATTACTTGAATGGTCTAGTATTTGAATGCATTCAGATATTAAAACGAAAAATTGGCAACATATTAATTTTTAGCAAAAAGTTTGTCACTAATATTTGCTTCAACTTTACAATTAACTTTTTTCCCCCACATATTTGTCATTTAAATCTACAAACACACAGCTGCTAAATGGCTTCCTATTCACTACAAATATGCTCAGTATATAGATTATGACATAACTGTACAACCTACATAGTGCAACCTATATATATATATATATATATATATATATATATATATATATATATATATATATATATATATATATATATATATATATATATATATATACCCCACAGAGTGACATTTGAGATTTAGCCACAGGAAAAAACAGTAAGTGCATATTGAAAAATTTAACCAACTACAAATTCTATTTATTTTATAGCAATGCTCATTTTATTACTTAGTATGAATATTTCATTTACAGTATGTTGAAATATTCGTTAGTGGTGGTCAGTGGACTATGAGGTTTGATGGTTTTAGGCTGTATTTTGGGTGTAATGGATATGATACGTGTAATAAATATGAAGCACACAATTGTATAAGATTTCTCTGTATACTTTAGCATTACAATTTCCCTTCACTGGAACTAAGGGGTCGAGCCCCAACCAGTTGACAATAGCATGACAATGTCCCTGTGCACAAAGTGAGGTCTATGAAGACATGGTTTGCTACAGTCGGAGTAGAAGAACACGGTTGGCCTGCACTTTTGGGATGACTTGGAACACCGACTGCACCCCAAGGCCTCCTCGTCTGACCTTACTAATGCACTTGTAGCCCAATGAGCACAAATCCCCACAGTGCATTTAATATAAGCCTATCATTTATATTACAGCCGGATTTACTGACCGAGCCGTGCTGTTATAGAAAATGAATGCACCTCTCTCTCTCTCTCTCTCTCTCTCTCTCTCTCTCTCTCTCTCTCTCTCTCTGTTCAATTCAATGTACTTTATTGGGATATTGGATTGTTTACACACAGCATTGCCAAAGCATCAATATAGATAAGAAAGGAGAATAAAATAAGTAAATAAATAAACAAAATAAAATAATAGGAATAATAATAAAAATAGAATAAAAAATAGTAATAAGTACAAAAATAAGTAAATAAAATAATATATATATGAAAATTAAAAATAAAGTGACAAAATGCAAGTTGCCTCTCTCTCTCGCTCACTCTCTCTCTCTCTCTCTCTCTCTCTCTCTCTCTCTTTGTCTCTCTTTCTCTCTCTGTGTCTGTCTTTTTCACACTGACATTACCACTTACATTACGTTACATTCATCTTCCTCTGTAATTTCATATTAACATTCAATTTGCATTCTAATTTTTTATAGTTAATTCTTTCTTCCTTTAATTTCCTTTTTTTAAACTTTTTTTTTTGGGGGGGATGCTGTTCCAGCTTCAATAAAATTCATTACATGTACAATTCCTAGGCATATGACTGATTAATAACGATTCCTCTGAATTTATTTAGTAAGTTTCATCTAGCACACTGACCACAGAGCAGAGGTGGAGCTGCAAGCAAAGAAGGCCTCCAAAACATGATATTGTCTAGGTAAAAATTTGAAATGTATCTTATGATGTTGCAGCAGTAAAAAGCGCTTGTAGAAACAGCAATGCAAATTGATCGAAAGTTTATCTACATTGTTGTTCTCAGCTCCTGATAAAGAGGAGTGGGAACTATGCTCTGAAGTCTCTCTTCACTAATTATTCAAGCATAATGAAATCTAATTCATGAGTTAATTAACATCCAAGCATTAACAAGGAACTCATTCTTCTCTCAGCTAGTTTGTTGCCACCACTCTGCCTCGTGCACTCCTCTCTCTGCTCCCTCTCTAGATCATGCCGTGTCTCTGTGCCTGTACTGTGTTTATGGCACTAAGCTGGAAATATGACAGAAGTGCCAAATAAACACAGTACAGGCACAGAGATTTTTATATATATATATATATAATGTATATGTGTATGTGTGTGTGTGTATATATATATATATATATATATATATATATATATATATATATATATGTGTGTGTGTGTGTGTGTGTGTGTGTGTGTATGTTCAATAGACTTGGGTTAGGTGATTAAAATATTCTATTTGACCTCTATTTTTATATAACCTGATCTCGACTTAATTTTCCCACGATCTTGACATAACAAAAAGCTGTTTTCTCACAATGTTATAAAACCTCGTGCCTTGTGAATGGGACTGGTGTTGCATGCATGTTGGTGTCTTCGCCATCATAAATGTAATAATTGCCTGTAGAGCGCTGTAGAGATGGACTTTATCTCCACATTAAGAGAGAGAAGAGGGGTGTCCCCTTCTTGAGTATCGGACACTAATGTGAAAGTCGTCAATCAGTGATGTACATAGAGCTATTTCAGCTCGAGTGAATCCCTGATCAAAGTAAAAATTAATTTGTTCATCCATGATGCTGTGGGATTGTGCTAAGCTTTTGCTGCCTCCAGAACAGTAAAAACACGTTATATCCAGTACACAGAAAAATTAAGTCGTGATCATGAGAAAACAACTTTTGTTATGTCAGTTTCATGAGAAAACAACCATTTTGTTATGTTGAGATCACGAGAAAGCAAGCAAGAAAAAAATTATAATGCGTGGCTGCTTGGGGCTACTGTACATTTGGATGTGTGTTTTTATAAAAAATAGTAGAACAGTACAATTCTGCTCTAGTAGGTACATGATTATGGTTTGAGGTACATCAAGGTTGTCTTTTCGGCCTCTTCTAAAGTTCATAAACATGTCTTGGCCATGAAAACAGACATTTTTGTTCAGTGTTTAGGAATGAAATGCATGTCTTTGTGATTGGTGGTGTTTTCTGATAGAATTGTATTCTGGCTGTAAATTGCTTTGGATAGAAATTCCAGGCAAATGAATAAGTGCCAGTATTTTAATCCTTGTTAATGTGCATTTCACATGTCCCAAGTTGTTTGGATATATGCTCTGGTTTGTGTGTGTGTTGTGAGGAGTGGGTGTTGAAGATGTGCTTTGTTCTAAACTGGGCAATAGATTTGCTACACTTAAAACTGCACTTTAATGTGCACTGGTGGGCTGAGAGAGAGAAAGAGTGAGAGAGAGAGAGAGATGGATGGATGAAAGAGAGATGGAGAGCGCGGGGGCAGAGAAAAGGATTTTCACATGGAGGCATATAGGTTTTATTTCTTATATTTTAGATCCTGCTAGGTTGCAGACCTTATTCATGTCATCATATTAGTTGTTACATTTCTGCTAAGGGTAACTGGGCTTGTCAGAAGCCTGTTTGGCAGCATTAATAAATGATCAAATGGAATGAATGTACTTAATTAATTTATTGTCTTTTTCTTGTTGTTGTATGGTAATTTTCTTTTTTTTTTGTGGTGAAGTTGGGCAGTTTATGCTCTGCATTTTCAATGAAAACTCAAGAAAAAGCACATGGGAGTCCAATTTTGGTATTTTTAAAAAAATTATTATTATTATTTTTTTTTGGGTAAGCTTGTATTTTGTATGAACTGTTACTGTCTATAGCAGGGGTACTGAATAGGCAGACTCCGGTCTAAAGGACAGTCCAATCTGGATCGAGATCTAAATCTTTGAGCTAGTTTGCTGAGACCGGGCTAAATGATTATGTAAGCATATGTGTATAAAAGTTTAGTGTGAATGTCCCTTTAAACTAGTATGTTAAATGTCTGCAACAGAATCATATGAAAAATATGATTTTTCCAGTACTTTTAGTATTTTTGCCCCCCTCTGGTTTGAACCGTTGGCATATGACAACAACGTCCAATCAGAGCAGCGTAACGGCATCACTATGACAATTTCCACACTGTCTGGGCCTAATGCAACAACGAAACATATTATTGGACTGTTCTGCTTTTAATGCAAGAAGACAACATTTTTATGTAGTAAGCTCACTTAAGGACTTGTTTAGTAAGATTTTACCAGAAAAGGTTTTAGAATTTTTATCATATGTAAATGTAAAACGTGTTATATAATCTTAACTGCTGTATTTTCTTTTGTTTGGTTGTATTTTTATTGTATTTATGAAACGCTTTCTTTCATGGCAAAACGGAAGCACTAAACCTTTGTGCTCCATTTGCAACGTGACCGTGGCGATTTTGAAATCCCCATGAAATCAAATAACTTTTAGTATGAATATGTTATCCTTAAGGTTATCTATAAGCTAGCGTGCACAAAACAATGTCAGAATTCACATTTAAAAGATTTATACATTAAAAATTTTGTCTCTCTCTACCACCAATATGGATCAACAATTTTGATGACATCACTCTGCCCTTTGGCTTTTTGTTCGATTTAAAAAAAATAAAAATTTTTTTTTGTCCAATCAAATGCTCTCTAAAATCTGATGTGTCCCACCCCCAACAGTTGTAAGTTTCCTGGCTGTGAGGTAAGCTAAACACTATTGGCTATTTAAAAGGAGGAGGAGCCACTTGATATGTCCCGCCCTAACTTCATGTATTAGTGTAAATTACGTCAACACATCGAATAATGCTACGCGTTTCAAGACACTTCACTGGGATTTTAAGAGTGGTAACATTAAGTGCCACTATGAAACAAAGCACATGTATTTTGAGCAACATTACCCATAGAACACGGAGGTGAGGTTTTTGGACCTTCAGCTCAGTGGAACATTGGTAAGTGGACCAGTAATATTTAGATTTGAGTATTTAGATTTGAGTTTATAGTAATAGAAGTGGATTCATACTCTTTCCAGTGTTATTTTTTAGTTCATCTTGGCTTATCTACACACATGAGTGTTAACTAAGCAGTGGGGATTAGCACTGTGTGTGTGTTGTTAGGTTAAGTTTTCATCATCAAAAGATGAATAGAGGGAAGTATGTGTTTATTCTCTGCTTCAGGTCATCTGTTCAGAGTAGAGCTGTACAGTAGAGGAGGGGGTGGGTTTTACTTTAATATAGGTGGTCAGGGCCGCATGGTAGCTTAGTCATTAGCACGTTCGCCTCACACCTCCAGGGCTGGGGGTTCGATTCCCGCCGCGGCCCTGTGTGTGCTCGGAGTTTGCGTGTTCTCTCCGTGCTATGGGGGTTTCCCTCGGGTACCTCCCCCAGTCCAAAGACATGCATTGTAGGCGTGTCCGTAGTGTATGAATGGGTGTGTGATTGTGCCCTGCGATGGATTGGCACCCCATCGAGGGTGTACCCCGCCTTGTGCCCGATGCTCCCTGGGATAGGCTCCAGGTTACCCGCGACCCAGAAGGATAAGCGGTATAGAAGATGGATATGTGGTCAGATATGAAGCTTGCAGGACAAAGACAGGCCACATTCATTAACATGGGAATGTATAGTCTGCTTGTGTGGCATTTGCTGTCTTGACACACACACCGCTTTTGTCCATTCATCTCCAGGTCTTTGGAATGTAGGGAGGAAAACCGAGTACCCAGAGGAAACCCCCGAAGCAAACTCCAAACGTGAGACCACTGAGCCACCATGCCCCCTATTTTGTTTATCTTTTGGGAAATAGAACAAATTGCATTTGTTAGAAAATATTGTGGTGCTACTTGACATTGTTTTATTTCTAGCCTTGAACTAATCATTATCAGTTAAACTGTTGTCGCCATGCGGTCGCGTTAGATGCTTATCTAGACCTTTTGGAAGCAAGGAGTTCCATGTAACCTGACTTTGACAAATTTGAGTTAGTGAGCTAGGATATCCGAAGAAAAGAATTTCACTTCTATACTTGTATATGTGAGAGTAAAGCCCTTCTACCAAAGAGATTTGTCAGAATAAGTCTGAGGAGAAACAATAATGCATTTTGCCATGGTTGCTATGGTTACGTGGGCGACTTTCTGATCGGTCTTATTTTCGGGCAAACTGAGGTTCAGGAAAATCTAGGCTTGACTGGTCTTGTGGTGTTAACTCAATTTATCCACACACCCACAGGAAACTGTGTGATCGGTCCGAATGCCAAAATCGATGCCGTGTTAGAGCATTTTTCAGACATATCAGTAAGGGCTAGACAAAGAATAACACACATAAACACACACACAAGGGGGACTAAAAGCAAAATGAAGTAATCATTGTTTTCACTCTGTTCCTGTCACTCATCCACTCTGTTTTCTACTGAGTTGGAGTGAGTCCTTGCAACTTTGCATCCCATTTGCTTTAATGTGGTGTGCAGCACTTTGATTCACTGCCCAGGTTCGTTCTTTCGTTCTATCGTTCTATCGTTACCCCCTCACACACACCCACACACACACACACAGCAACCATTTAATATGTTGTTTCTCTAGCAACCCTGGGAAATTTGCAGCTGTGAAGATGTGGAGAGGGCTCCAACTGACACACCTACTATTACCCACTAACACACACACACACACACACACACACACACACACACACAGAGTTGGGTATAAATCTGCAAAATAGTGACTTTTTTTTCAGCTTTACACTTGTGCCGAGTCCTCTACTTTCCTCCTTCCCCAGCTTTTGTCCTGCTTTTGTTCATGTAAATGAACGCTTTAACCCTTTGTGTCTATTTATGCCTCACTGTTCTTTTCCACCGCTCACTGTTTTCCCTTCACCTACATTTGCTAACGTCTGTTGACGTCACGTCAGAGAAACTTCCAGTCAATCCATGAGAAGACGGGACAAGCCTCAACCAGTCAGGAACATATCCCACACATCTGGCCTGGACTTTAGCACAGCTATAACATTTGTTATTCTCACCACAGACGGTACACACTGATTTGAACTGTTTTTTTTAACTTGCAGTCAAAGTAAAACCGCCATGAGCAGAAAGCATAAAGGAAAAAGACGCAGTGGAGTCGGATAACAGAAAGATGTGATATCAGGTTATCAGCTTAAATGCCCAGGGTCATTCACCCGATTTGACGTCACTGGGCTCAGAGGTTTCCTCTTGTAGTGAATTTTCATTGTACGTTGCTCTTTGCGTAATAGCCCAAGGTTTGACTCGTAGTTGTTTGCATGAGCTTTTTGCATACTATATGAAGGATGTGGCCTACTTTATCAGGTCTGTGTTCATTTCGAGGTTACTCTTTTGGATCATTTTTAAAGTGGCAGCACATGCAGTTTTAATTAATGATTTAATATGCTACAGATTAATCTAACCTAGATACAGATGCATATATTTTGAGCAGTGGAAAAAATGCCCAGTGAAGGATATATGAATGTTGTTAGTGTTAAGACTTTTCTGTTCAATGAAAAAAATTATCTATCTATCTATCTATCTATCTATCTATATATATATATATATATATATATATATATATATATATATATATATATATATATATATATATATATTTTATAGCTAAATATATATAATATCTATCTATCTATCTATATAATATATATAGGAAATGTCGCTGTGACCGGCTCATGGCTAAAAATAACACATACTGTTATACAGTTATAACATACGGTACAAACTAAGAACAGGATACATGCCAAACCAAACCATTTACTGTTCCACTAAATGTAAGGATTGAAATATGATGGTGTGTGCTGTAATTGGAAAATAATAACATGGTGTGATGCCATGATCACCCTGAAGTTGATTCTTTTCCAATAACAGTACATCCTCTTCTAACACAGTATTGTTTTTATTTGATCTATTTAGTTATTTTTCTTACCAGAGGCCAAAAAAAAAATGGAATTTCCACCTGTTTTGGGGCTGCCCGTGTTCAATTTATTTGTGATGTCATACGCCACATTAGTGGTTAATGGCTCATATGAAAGTAGACCCTCGTATTTCTTTTTTTTTTTTTACCCAGCCTGCTAGGTTTAAACGGTATAATTATTGTGACAGGTGTATACTGTGTTTTACTATCAAAATAGCTTTATGTTTGTGCTGTGTGTTATCACGGTACCAGTGTTATTGTGGAGAGGTTTTAAATGTTTGCACACCCCACCCCTTTCCCGTCACTCAGTTCACCAGCAGCTAAACACAGAAGCTGTGTGACAGTACCTACAGTAAATTGCATGCCGTGACGGTACCTACTGCATTCGATTCAGTACCTACTGCTCGGCTGTTGATACAGTCCGTACTGATCCGTGTAAGTGGTAAGCATGAATGCAATCCCGGACGTACCACGCGGTGCGGATTCTGACAGTTCTTCTGCGCCAGTCCCATTGCGTTATGGGACAGCGCAGTATCCACAGTGTCCAGTGGTTCCATACTGCAGAATCTCGGTGGAAGCAGCAGGGCATCCGAGTATTTCTCACCTACTGATTTATAAATACTGAGAATTCAGACATCCTACTCCTTTAGCGTACTGCTTTTCGCCTACTGTCTAATAGGGTAATAGGGATATTCGGGCGCAGCCAGAGACACGATACTCTACACACACAAACCCAACAGCGTCCTGGTTAATCGTATAACAGTCCTGCAGCAATAAAATAATTCATTTGTTTATGCTGATTGAAAATGTCCAATAAGTTGATTCTGAATGCCAGTGTACTTCTAGAAATGGTTAAAGAATGACACGCTCTACATTGAAGAATGTATGCGAAACAGTTGTTTCCTCACCAGTCTCCTTTTTTTCCCCTCAATCTTTAAGATACACGTTTTAATCCAATTACATGGCGTATCCACTTGAGCTGTATTTCACGGGCTCAGACATAATATAAAAAAATTCAGTTGAAACACATTTAAATGATTCTACCCTATACTATAAATAGGTTAGACCGAGCATGTTAGACTTTTTTTATTTTCCCTGTTTTGTTCTGCCATATTTATCCTTTTATCCATCTTCGGATAATTTGTGGTCAGACTGATCTAATTTTTGAACCGAGTTCCTGAGAACTAGTGACTGTTTATTAAAAAAAAAAATCTGAGTCGCTTTAGTTATTATGTATGCAAGAGCCCGCAGCTATTTTAAAGGAATGTGAAAGTATTTACTCAGGCATCCTTTGTCCAATGGATTAAAAAGAACAAAAACATAGTGACAGTTGAGAAGATAAAATACAGCTTCATTTCACACCGAGATGTTTGGGTTCATGACCGGTCGAGCAAGTCTGTCAGTGCGGAGACGTGTGTATGTTGCATGATTGATGATTTTTTTTGTTGTTGTTGTTCTTCGTGTAAACCTCCTGTTTCCACGTCTAACAGCTTTGGTAATGTACTGTACGTTCTGAATGTACTCATTCTCTCTCCCTCTCTCTCTTTTTTTTTTTTTTTTTGCAGAAATACTCCTGGACGACTTTATGTTGACACACCCAATCTTCCTGGCATCCGACAAGTTTCAGCAGGTCCTGCTTCAGCAGTATCCTTTGCACATTATCAGCATCAGTCATGTGCATTTAAGGAGCACGTCTTCCAGACCATGGAAATAACGAACATGGAAAATCACTTAGAAAATCTTAGGGTTTGTTTATACCCACTTTTTTTGTTTTGTACAATCTGGGGGCATTTTTGTTCCAGGCGTGTATCAGCAGGTTTTGTTTATTTATATTCTGAGGGAGAAGTTGGATCTTTTGTAAGATTTGTAAGTGCCTGATCTTTTAAAAAGTTTCTCACTACTCATCGTGGGTTGCACAGTAGCTACTCTGGCTCTGAATAAACCTCAGATATAGAACATCTAAAAGCAGTAGTTGTGAAGCTAGGAAAGGAGAGATGTTTTCAGCAAAAATGCTACTCTGTCTTATGAAGTTAATATGAAGGCCAGCATGTAACATGTAAATCAATGTTAAGTACATTTTTCATGAAAAGTGCTGTGTATAAATTGTGTAGTGGGCTGTACATGCATAGAATTAAAAAAAAAAAAAAATCAAGCAACAACAGTAACAGTTGCTACACGCCAACAAGAAACTAAACAGTCCCTCAAGGATTTCATGATTTTGCACTCTCAGAAATGAACTCAAAATCAACTCCACATTATAAAGAAGCTTGTAATTTAAAAAAAAAATTAACAGCAGATTTTCCACATATTTGGGTGAAGACGTGTCATGTGACGTCATCACAACATGCATTCAACCAAAGCCCTCTTCAATTCACGTGCTTCGAGCGGGAGTTCAGCTAAAAGGTCTCCGAACATTGCAGAACAATGTTGCCAATACAAGTAGTTTTCCTGCAAAAAAAAAAAGTAACAAACAAAACTCAGTAACTTTTTGAGAAAAAAAAAAGGCTGCAGCAAAATCGAGCGTTTTTGGCCGCAGCAATCACAAAAAAAACTCAAAGCCTGTACAAAAAGTGACATGAGTGACTTCTAGTGTGAAAATATGATGCCACAAAGTGCAGTAATAAGTCCTATGTTGTTTCTACTGCAGTTAGTTGCTCTTACAAGATTATTGATGATACCCACAATAGACGCATATTGTAACTTATCACTATAACAATATCATGTTGTCATACTCTCCCCTGCCCTGTCCTCTAACAGGTCGTGTTTAATTACTAGCTTTTATATAGAAACCTGAAACCCAGAAGATCTGCTCTTGCTTGAGTGTGGTTGTTGTTTGGGGGTTGTGTTTGTGCGTGTGAATAGAGGACAGCCATTGCCCCCAATCTCCTTGTATGACCTAGATTCTCAGTTTGAAGAGTCTGTCTGTCCTCTGAACTACAGTAGCTAAAATACTGTAGGGACTCGTCTGCTCCCAGAGCATAAAGCTGGAAAGCCTGCACGCCTCACTGCTCCTAATGCCCAGTGTCTGCACCCAGTTTTTCCTCTTTGTCTACATCTCCCATCCCCGATTATCTCACCTCCTCAGAAGAACCCCTTTCCAGGTCTGGAAATCCAGGCCTAATCAAATCTTTTGTTGTAGAAACATGTCTGCTTCCTGCTGAACCTGAAGACAAAGGGAAAGCCCCTTGGCTCTCTTCCCTCTCGCCATTCCTGATTGGATTAGATTTTAAAATAGATCCCCTGTCTTTTTACTTACACACACACACACACACACACACACACACACACACACAAACACACACACATACTGTGAGTGAGTGATGAAAGCCCGTGAGCTCTTTGTAACACTGAGCGGGCTTGCTCCACTAAGAACCAGGTGCCACTGAGCTTAGCACGATGTTTAGAAAGAACTGGACATAAATACAGTTACTATATCTAGACTACCATCAAAGGCAGCTTGCACACGTGTCCTGCTTGGCCATTTGGCCATTTTGAACAGGAATGGTGGTTTAAATGTGGACAGGGTGTTAGGGAGTCACTCTTTAAATAGATCTGAAGAGCAGAGCTGGAGATAACCAGGGCAACCTCACACTGGCCTAAATCTAAGTTTGAAGGCAGAAAAAACCAAACTCCGATCAATATATTCCATGTTCTAATCATATTGACAACCACACAGGTGTGTCTGCTTGTTTTGAGGGCCTCTAAGGCAATATTTTGTCTCTATGACTAAGATGCCTGATTTGTTATGGTTTGTCTGTTGGTGAATAAAAGTTCACACTTCCTGTACAGCCCTGTTAATAACAAACTACACGAGACGAGGGAAGAAACTTGTGTGTGCGCGCGT
The DNA here is from genome assembly GCF_023375685.1 of Ictalurus furcatus. Taxonomy (NCBI): domain Eukaryota; kingdom Metazoa; phylum Chordata; class Actinopteri; order Siluriformes; family Ictaluridae; genus Ictalurus; species Ictalurus furcatus. Next base: position 29,140,639 of record NC_071256.1, on the reverse strand, counting down.
GTCTTTGTGTGTGCGTGTAGACGTGATGGGTGTGTTCCTTCTTCTCTGAGGTTGTAATTATGCTGCCTGGATGGCCATATGCTATTCTTTTGTGTTTTTTTCCCTGCTTGTGTCTGTTTGTTAGATGATCACAGACGAATAGGATCACATTTGTGTTCATGTGTCTGTGCGTGCTTTACAGCAGGGCAATACAGCATGATATCGCTATCACTATTTATCATGTCACTTTTCTAAAAAGCGGGTATCCAGTGCCTTCATTGTTACTGACAGGAAGTTGGTTGATTAGCTGTTAAGATCCCATTTTGCACCTGGTAAAGTACAACTGAACAAGCTGTAAAAAAAATAATTTTTATATTTGAAATCCCAATAAATGGCACAAGAAAATCTCTTTTTAAAACCGTAGTGAAAAGCCAGGATTTATGCACATACGTGCAATTAGGCAACATTTCCATGTTATCATTCCATCCCCAACTAGCCTAATGACTAACAATAGCTAAATTAGCAAGCTGGCTAAATATCTGCTAGATAAATGACCTTGAATTGATCAAAGATGGATATGAATGAAGGCTTCATACTATCATGTATTTTCTGTCAAAATATACCATAACATTTGAGATTTTGTTCAGCATTAACGTTAGCTAAGTTAGCTGGGCCACTAGCTAACCACTCACCAACCCACTAGCTAACAGCCTGCTAATTCTTGTTATCTGCTAATATATAGAAAAACAAAACAACACAAAAAAACAACAACATATAAATGCATCTTATCATGTTAAAGAGAAATCACAACTTATTTTAATGCGGAAGACTTCCCTAGGTCAGAAAACAGTTACAGCTTTACTTCTGAATGGGACACAGGGCTGACACTAGAGACTCCTTCCAAAAATGGAAAATGTTTCCTCACAGAAGACTTCACACGGTTTAAAAAAAATAAATCTTTTTAGGCTGCAATAAAAGCCCCACTGTAAATTGTTATTATAGAAGCAATAAAGTATTAGTAATAACAGTGCATTAGTATAAAACTTACAGTTGGAACCACTGTCAGAGTTATAGAAAAGTAGTCAACACTTTCTGACCAATCAGAATCAAGAATTCACCAGAATATGTTATGTTATATATTGTAGTTCAGCTTTCTTATAACAGACCCTCTGGTCTATCTCAAGTCACAATAAAAGGTAGATTGTAGTGTACATATGCATGCATGTTTGTGTGTCTGTGTGAATCTAAGATACAGCCTCATCCCTTCTGTCTATGTGTACATGTAAGAGGTCCTCTATCACACAACAGCTAATGTGCGCAGGTTGCGATGCTCCTTAACGGTGTGCTCAGGTTTGGAGCTGAACCCAAGCAGGGCGAGGGCTGGCCCACCTGGGATGGTGCGGAAAGGAAGCAGGCTGTGCTGAGTGTGGCCTTCCGCTACCTGGACACGTACAGAGAACTACTACAGGAGGAGGGGGACAGGTCCAACAGCTTCCCTAAGGTACAAATTTCAACACGCACGCACACGCACGCATCTGAGAGAAAAACACTCAAGGTTTCAAGGATTCAAGTGTTATTCCATACAGGAGTCTATCAGTGTATCCATGGCAACAAAACTGACTCATCACTGCCTATCTGAGGTCGTAATTGTTTTTGGCCGCTTTTTCCAAGTCGAACTTTTCCCCAGCAAGCACACAGACCAATTTTGTTTCCCTCAAGGAAAAGAAACCAATCGAAGTCCTGGTGGCTCGCCAATTCCCCAGTCCGCTGGTTTATTTGCTAAGGTGTGTTCTCTTATGCTTACTTCCTCTTGATGTAGGACCTGTACCTTTGTGCCGTGCAAGAGCTCAGCCGCTTCCCCGAGCTGGTGGAGGACGTTCTAAAGCTCCAGCGCTGGGCTGAGATCCTCCACAACCCGTGAGTGGCCCAAATATGGTGGTTACTCCACTTTTGATCTTTTCTGTGCAAGTTAATAGCAGGCCATATGTTGTTACACCAGTGTTGAAAATCACAGCATGATTTTGATTAAAATCTAAATCCACATTTTGCTTGTTAACCCCCAAATCCAGCCTTACTGGTCCCTGCAAGGTTCTAAAGGAAATTACAAAAAGATCTGACGTGACTTCCCCCACCTCCTTCCTATATGTCTGGATCCTTTCATTAGTACAGTAGCAAGCTATAAAATCCTAATAGGAGTTGTGTTGTAGCTTATTATGAACCACGAGGCCATGGTTCTGTGAAGATGGTAATTGGGAATGGAGTTGCATCCGGTAATTGATGTGTTCCTTATGTGATGTTAAATTCCTTCACCACTTAATGAAGCCTTTAAACTCTGCACTTTTTATTTTGAGGAAAAAAAAAAAGAATCTCTATAAACACTATTCATTCAATATCGGCAGATTGCTTATTTATAATTATGGACATGTTTGTGATATATTTTTCATTCATGTCTCTTTTTTTTTTCACGATTGAGTCGCACATTGGTGACTCGGACTCAAAACCAAGGACCTCTTGAGAAATCTCTGTCTGGATAAAAACGCGAACAAAAAGCGAATAAATTAGGACTGCCAACCAAAACACAGTGAATGAATAAAAGCATACTTTTTGGACCTTAAGTGTGCTGCTTTGTCTGTCAGTTCAGTGCACTCATTTATTGCCGTGCTATTCATGTGCAGCTCACCGTGTTAAAGCGCAACTCTGGGCAAAGAAATGTGTGAAGGAGTGTTGGGAGCAGAGCTGTTGTTTATTCTTATATAATAGTATAAATGCATTATTATTCTTATTCATTGGGAATGAGTGAATATTTTAAAAGGAAACAAATGTTGATACAGCAACTTCAGTGTTGGTAATTGTTATTCATTCACTTTCTGACCAGGACAGATGTTCATCGTCATGTCTGTCTGGGTATACACCGGACATAAAAACTGTTGTTATATCTCTTCCAAAGACAACATGAGAAGCATGCAGATGTGTAGTGACAGAAATGATTAGCGATTCAGATTATTATCTTGAGCCATGATTAAACATGACCACTAGAAGACCCTTCTCTTAATAAGAGATTGAGTCTGTTGCAGTTTTATATGCTATGTTGTTTCTGTTAGTTTTTCTTTGAGCCGTTGTTTTTATTCATGCAGTAATCAGTCCCTCCAGGATTTTGCAATCGCAGAAATGAACGGAAAAATTGAGGAAACGCCTATATATTGGGAAGAGCTTGCAATTTTTCAAAATTACTTCAGATTTTCCGCAGGTTTGGGCCAAGGCGTGTCCTGTGACGTGATCTCTACGCGTATTCAGCCAAAGCCCTCATCGATTCACGTGTGTCGAACATGAGTACAGCTAAAAGATCTCATTTACCAATAAACATCACTGTGAAAGATCATGCAGAATGATTTCTTGCCATTGCAATTTCGCCAATTCAAGTAGTTTTCCACAAAAAAAGCACAAAAAACTCTGCAAATTGCATGGCAAATTTTGATAAAAGCAGCAGCAAAATCAAGCATTTGGAGCTAAAACAATTAGAAAAGACCTCCGAAATAGTGTACGGACTGAGTAAAATTTGAGATTACTGGAAATAATAAATGTCCGTTTTAAATATGGATTTTCATTAGACAAAGTATTAGGTAGGGTATATTGTTTTGATGGGGCAATTGTCCTGGGCCCAGGTTTGGGTGGAGCCCCAGAGAATCCACTGACATGTGACACAGTCCTATTTCATCAAGTTATAGTATGTAACAGTATGTAATCCCAAGCAGATTGGTTACTATAAAAGACGTAGTATGGTTTTATTTTGTTTCTGCATTGATTTCAGTCATTACAAATGATGGAAAATTGTTGTTTTATAAGACACGTGATCACTGTCAAAAACATTGGTTAGTCTGCATAGCACGTGTCTATCTGTCTAGCCTAGTGGCTTGAAGTTATTTATGATGTGCTTGTATTCATGTTTTCAATACATTCGTGCAAATCAGTGTTATTTTGTTACATATAGTGTATATAGTATATGAAATTAAACAAGAGTGTTATATTGTATTATATTTTCCTAGAAATCCTTTAGCAGTGCTTTACTTAATGACTTAATGTGCACGAATTACATCTCGGCAGCGTAACTTTCAGCTGGTTTGTTAATTGAGAAGTCCACCACAGCTGTTTTTATTCACTGTTGATGCACGCTTGTTATACTCTGCTTTTTTCCTTAATGTTTATTCAGTTGCTAATTGTGGGGAGTTGTCAGTTGTGTGGCTTCACGACACCTCCAGAACAGTAGATTATGTTATGTAGTTAATTCTAGGAAATTTGAGCTGAATGTGCTTATGGCATTCTGAGAGAGTAGAGATTTAATAAAGTTTACCAGAGGGAACTGATGCTTTTCAACACAGACGGGATTGGATCATCATTTATACCCAAAGAATGCCGGAGGGAGGAGATGATCAGTTGTGTCAACGTCTTTCCAATTAGCAAACGAGCTGCAGGCTATGCTCTTGATATAAATTGTGCACATAGTGCTGATATTTTTTTTTTTTTTTGTGTGTGTTACAAGGTATGTTGAATTCCCTCATGTTAGGCACTACTGACGTTCTCTGTATTTTTTGTTTCTAGGGCAGAGGAGGACAAGGAGAGTCGGAAGAAGCAGGTGCGTCCGCTCTTTCGCCACTTCAGACGCATCGACGCCTGCCTGCAGCCGCGAGAGGCTTTCCGTGGCTCAGACGAAAGTGAGTTCAGCCGGCTTAATTAACTGCGTGACTTTTACAGCTTAAAAATAAAAAAAGGTTACGGTAAAATTGGATCTCCAGCTATTTGCTAATGGAGGAGTACCAATTAACACCGTATGGCAGAAGTGAGGTCATGGGGACGCCCGATTTGATTATTGTTTTAATAAATTATTGGACTTCATTAGTTGGTATGACGTTATCGAAGATGTGACTCAAGCCAAGTGCTTTCAAGACTTGCTAAACAATTAGTCAATAAGCAATCCTAAAGGGGAAATAGCTGCTGACCTCACTGGCCCGCTGAGGCCTATTTATAGTGAAGATGTATGACCAGACCAGGAAGCTGACAGCAAACCAATATACTGATCAAGAAACAGTTACTTTTGAACTGATGACCTTTTTAGCAGTGAAAACTAAACTAAAACATGCTAAGAAAATAGTGTGGGAATGAGATCCGGTACTGAAAGTGAGAGATTTTTGACACTTTTGAGGAAACCTTATTATTGCATGTTTTTGTTTTTTTCAACGTAATATAAAGCCCAGGTTACTTTGTTTAAGTTTGCAGGGCTTTTTGACCTAGTAGCCTTTTGCTTCTGCAGTTTTTTGTAGGGTATACACACCCGACCACTCGTACGTGACCATCCGCAGCCGCCTTTCCTGCCGCGTTGGAGAGATTTTGGCGCTGGTGCGAGAAAAGCTCCAGTACAGCGAGGAGCAACCGACCCAACCAGGCAACCTCATACTGGTGGCTGTCACCTCATCTGGAGGTACGTGTCATGAAATGACTCGGAATGTTAGATCCAAGTATTAAGGGGGATATTTTCATCCAATTTATGAGAAATTGTAAGAAACCATTTCCAATTAATGGGATCCAAACAAGATCCAAAACCAAGAAGCAGTCCACTGTACAAAACACACACACACACAAACAAACAAAAAACAGGAAGTAGAAAGCACGAAAGAGACAGTTTGGTCAGATTTAAACATACATATCATAAATAGACACACAAACACACATATGTAAGCATGTGTAATTGAAAAGATTCCCCGTGAAGTAGATGCCACAGTTGCATATTATATAGTCTGTAAGAGACCAGTAGAAACACGGCTGGCGGTAGCGTGACGGCCTTGCGGGCAGCGGACTGTCTGCGAGATGTGTTGACGTCTAGGTGTGCTTATCGGTGTGGGTTGAGTTCGCTCGTGTAACATTAACGTGGCGCTACAATCTGTGCTCTTGTTTTTCTTTTACGCAGAGAAGGCCGTGTTCCGTCCCAGTGACGAGGCTGTTTTCACCACTCTGGGCGTCAACACGCACCTGTTCGCTTGCGAACCCTCTGAGCTCGAGAGCCTGGTGAGAAACATTGCACTGAGTCACCTGCATGCAAAAATCAAATGAATCCTGATGAAAAATGAGTAAGGACCAGCAGGCTCTAATTAACTATACAGTTGACACGCTGCTAATTAAGTGTCTATGACTTTGTATTAGCCTTGTTTGCGTTGTGGTTGAACTATTACTGTAGAGCTGCACTGCATCAATGATGACGAGGTATTAGTTCATTTCCATTTTCCATTTTTAGGTCTGAAACTTATTGGGAGTTAATTTTTTTTTCTAAAATGTTTTTTTTTAACTGCAATTTTAAGACAAAATACTTGACCAGCTCTAATACACACACTATCCCCTTTATTAGGAATACCTGCTCATTTTTGCAGTTATCCAATCAGCCAATCATGTGGCAGCAGCACAATGCATAAAATCACACAGATACAGGTCAAGAACTTCTGTTAAAGTTTACATCAACATCAGAATGGGGGAAAAAAGTGTGATGTCTGTGACTTTAACCATGCCATGGTTGTTGGTACCAGATGGTCTGGTTTGAGTGTTTCAGAAACTGCTGATCTCCTGCGATTTTCACACACTACAGTCTCAAGTAGAGTTTACACAGAATGATGCAGAAAAAAACAACAACATTGAGTGAGTGACAGTTCTGTGGGTGGAAACGCCTTGTTGATGAGAGGTCAGAGGAAAATGGGCAGATTGGTTTAAGCTGCCAGGAAGGATATAGGAACTTTATATAATCACTCTTTATAACCGTGGTGAGCAGAAAAGCATCTCAGTGTTCAACAAAGCATCGAACCTTGAGGTAGATGGGCTACAACAGCAGAAGACCACATCAGGTTCCACTCCTGTTACCCAAGAACAGGAATCTGAGTGTATCAGGGGTGCAGACTCACCCAAAATGGACAGTTAGGGGGGAAAAAAAAGAAAGAAAAGAAACTGTCCAGTTTCAGTAAGTCTGAATGACAATACATATTATTTCCATATCAGAGATTAACTGTGTGTAATTGCTTTGTTGATAAGAATCAGATAAGCACAAGCCCAACCCTGTAGTTTCACCATGTGTGGAGAGTTCTTATAGGTGTGTATGTATGTGTGTATACATTAGCTGCCCCTGCCTGAGGAGATCCACTGGTCCCCGGGTGACAGCAAACTCCATGACATGAGTGCAGAGGAAGTGGCCAACCAGCTGGTGGTGTTTGACTGGGAGCTCTTCAGCTGTGTGCACGAGGTCAGACAAAGCGCACATACAGCACACACACACATACATTCCAGTTCTCCACATCTGCCTCACCCTTCAGTGCAGATATTAGAAAAAAAAATCACTGCATGTGCCAACCGGGTTTCTGTGTTTAAACAGGTGGAGTTTGTGTGTTATGTGTTCCATGGAGAGGAGGCTCGATGGCGCCCCCTCAACCTCGAGCTGGTACTGCAGCGGTGCAGTGAGGTGCAGCACTGGGTTGCTACTGAGATCCTGCAGTGCCAATCACTGCCTAAGAGGGTGCAGCTGTTGCGCAAGTTCATCAAGATCGCAGCTCTGTGAGTAAACTGGTGTATGCGTGTGTACGCAGGTGTGTTTGGATTTAGTTTGTCTGTTATTAGTGGCTGATCCAGAATGAATTAGGAAAGACATGGCAATTAGCCTGTAGTACTCGTATAATTATCACCTAATTATCTGATAATTGTTATTGGATTTCAGGTTTTCAGAGCATGTTTTAACTATCTGCTGGGTTTTGTTTTAGGTGTAAGCAGCAGCAGGACCTGCTGTCGTTCCTCGCTGTAGTTTTGGGGCTGGACAACCCTGCAGTTAGCCGTCTGCGCCTTACCTGGGAGGTGAGCACCATCTTTCTTCCTCTCCCTCTATATCTTCTCTCCCTTTTCTTCCTGTACCTAATCCTCACTTTCTCGCCTCTAATTTCCCTCTCTCTCGCTGTCACAAACACGCTTGCTCACTTGTATCTTGTTCTTCCCTCTTCCTCTCATACTTGCTTGAATAGACAGACATACTCACATTTCACACACACTCGTACAGACACTGTTTTTTTTTGTGTGTGTTCCTCCTTTCATTTGCCAAGAGCCTAGTGTTATTCCTGGCCCATGACTGTTAGCCGTAGTCATGGCAACTGAACTGACTAAGCAGCACCTTTTTAAAGGAAACTCTTCTCAAACACACCTTGCGATTTCAATGCAGTGATCTTTTAATTAATCCCCCATTTCAACCTTTTCCTCTCGACGTATAGTTTATGTTAGAAAGGGGTGAATGTTTCTGAAACGTCCATGTTCTCTGCGCTTTTGTTTTCGGCAGGGCTTGCCCGGAAAATTCAGGAAGCAGTTCCAGCAATTTGAGAGCATTGCGGTGAGCCATCGTATTACTCACATACCTTAGTTAATCTGTCATACCATAGTAAGTCTTTTTTTTTTTTATTTTTTTTATTTTTTTTAAAATGCCTTTATATTTGAATGTCTTGAATGCAGTTGAGTAATTTGAAGAATTCCCTCTCATTATACATGCACAGTACCACAATTGGTCCTTCTCACAGAGGTCAGTGAGGCACTTCCACATTAGTTTGCTTAAACAGCAACAAAAATAATCGTGATTTGATGTTTTTGCAACATCTCCATAGATACCTACTAACAGGGAAGTCAGTTAGAAGAAGTTAGGATTACAGCAATTAAGAGAAAAGAAGGTGTTAAATATATCATCCTGTACATTTCTGTGTATTCAGCACTTAAAACTAGAGGAGGTACACTATTTGGCCAGATGTATGTAGACACCTGACCATCACACCTACTGTATATGAGCTAGTTGGACATCACATTCCAAAACCATGGCCAATAATATTGAGTTTCTACAAGATTTCGGAGTGTCTGTAGGAATTTGTGCCTATACAGTTAAAAGGGCAGTTGTGGGGCCAGGCACTGATCTTGGACGATGCCTGACGTTTCAGTTGATCCTGAAGGTGTTCAGTGGGGTTGAGGTCAGGGCTCGAGAGTTCCTCCACACCAAACTCGTCAGACCATGTCTTCATGAGCCTCTCTTTGTGCACATGGGTATTGTGATGCTAGAACAGGTTTGGCCTTCTGAATTGCAGTGAAGGGAAATTGTAATGTTACAGCATACAAAGACCTCCTATACAGTTGTGTGCTTCCAAATTTATGCCGACAGTTTGGGGAAGAATCACATATGGGTATGATGGTCAGGTGTCCTTTTCAGTTACCAAGTTCTGAAAGTGAAAAGGGAGAAAGTTGCATTTAAAGCTTCCATTCTGGCTGCAGTGCAGGAGCATCGCAGGCCTTTTCACAGTCCATATCTGAGTACAAACTGAATGGATTATGCTTGTTTGTGTTTCCCTAAGGCACGTAGCTATAAGTCAACTTGATGAAAGCATGATATTTGCTGTATGATGAAAAACATACTTAATTAGCAATGTTTTAGACAACTGCACAATGTTTTTGTTAAAGTCGCACATCATGGTCTTCGCAGATAGACAGCAAAGGCAATTTCCACCTCATTGTGGTGAAATATATTTGTAGTTTCTTAAAGTTGACGAGTCAAAGTATCTTTCCCTCTTTTATCTGCTCCCATTTCGGGGTTGCCACAGCGGATCACTCCGCATGTTGATTCTGACACAGGTTTTACGCCGGATGCCGTTCCGGACGCAACCCTCCCTATTTTCCGAGTTTGCGACCGGCACTGAGAGTTCACTGGCTCGTGCAACCCTCCAGTGTCTGGGGTGGATTCCCTGAACAGGAATTGAACCCAGGCTGCGGCAATGAAAGCGCCGCATGCTAGCCACTAGTCCATCAAGGAACATAGTATCTTTGAGACAGAAAAAAACTATTTTGGCCAAAGGTTTTGGGTGTTCGCCAGAATCCAGCCACAACAACACCCGACTAGTTTTCGCAGGCCGTCACGCACATGTGAAAACAAATGTGTTCTTTTTTTTATCAAGTCACAAGTGTCTTGATTAAGGTTTTTTGGTTAATAAATTTAAACTAAAAATGGATAATATAATCTTTAAACATTTTTAAGTGGATTTTTACCTTTGAATGCGTCAACTTTTTAATAGTATTTGTATAGTGAAACTGGATCTGATAGTCATGTACTATATTGAGTTCACACAGCATTAGGTTAGAAATCTAGCTCATTTGTAAACTCGGGGTGTGTGTGTGTGTGTGTGTGTGTTATTCAGGATCCCTCCAGGAATCACAAGTCATACAGGGACCTGTTGGCCAGTCTGAGGGCTCCACTCATCCCCTTCACCCCACTACTTCTCAAAGGTGAGATTCTGAAAACACACATCCATAAAACTGACATCTGTACACACATCTACACAACTACACATACGCTTCATAAACACTACTGCACATGGTGTGCACCACACAAACACATTATCTACACATATAGTCAAGAAGCAGCTGTTGTCCAGATGTGCTTCTATAAAGCCTTGTCCTGCTGAGGCAGCCCTGCCACTGCCTGATTAAAAAGCAACCCAGGCACCCAGCTAGGCTAATTAACACCTTTCTGTTCTCCATGTGCTGTGCAAGCCAGACTCGGAGCACACGCCCCACTGGGCCTAACACTGACTCTGTGCTCACACAGCTTTCTCGTTACAGTGTCCACACACACTGTGATATATCTGATTTCTGGAAAACAGAATAATCAACAGTCATGCCTCCAGGAACTCATGCATTGAGCAGAACCCTTCTTGTTCGTTCTTCTTCCCAGTCCAATCTAACTGCTGCTCTGCCTCTTACTTGTTTCACCTCCCCTTCAGCCCCTGGTGACTCTCCTCCAGAACGCTGTCAGTTCAACTTCACCATCAGACTCTGATATGAGCTCAACATTGACAGAATCGCAGCAGACATAACACTGGTTACACACATTCTCGCATCTGTTATTATCTAAATATTATTATTTTGATGTCTGGGTACTATGCATTCTTTCACCATGTTATTGTAACTTCCAAGTAACCTTTTAAGTCTGCATTTTGATGACGGTACATAATTAAATGTTGCGTCTGAGTTTTTAGTCTTTTCACTTTTGAAAGCTGAGATTTTATTAACATATACTGGTCACGTTCAGACTTTGTGCCATTAAAACGTCCTGCCTTTTAATCGCTATGCACACATTTGTGTTATGACAAAACAATTCAATAGAGTTGGTGGAATTTTACATTTCCATACATACATTATTTTTTCTTCCAAGGGTGTGTTGGAGATAATTTGCCTCAGTAATTTCTTTATGATCTCTTTTTTTGGGGAAATGAATCTGTTCACATGTGAGCCTTCCTGATCGTTTTCCTGAAATAATTTTCTCTTGCAAATTGGGTCTCTTCTTCACACTTCTCACTTTTCCACAAAATTATGTTTCAAATACTGTATTATCACCATTGAATTCCTGCATTAGGGGTGTAACCCTGAGTAAACCTTAATGAGTTCACTTTTGTTGATCACTAAATCTGCTATGATGATTCTATTTAGTATCCTATCCATACATGAGCAGCTTTGTTCAGAATCTAGGGTAGGCCTACCATTAATTTGCAAATGATGATGACATAGAGATGGTAATATTTATCGAGTTCCAGACAAATCACCTTCCTAGTCTATTTACACATCAGTTTAAAAATGAGAATTATTTTTTACACACCGGTTGTCGGTCCTTTTTTGATAATAATGAATTTATAAGCAATTATAATCACTAATAATTGATTTATGATTGTTGCCAAGATTCATCAAATATTAACCAAATGTTAATGGTAGTGGTGCCAATAACAGAGAAAATGAACTGTGTAAGTAAGCATTTTAGGTCTGAATAATAATAAAAAAAAGTTTCTTTAATCTTAATCACTCATTGCATGTGTTATATATTTTATAAAGAACACGTTTGCATGTTGTCTTGCACCTCTGGGGTTGGGCGTTTGAATCCCATTTCTGCCCTGTGCGCGCGTAACTTGCATGTTCTCCCTGTGCTTCGGGGGTACCCTGGTTTCCTCACCCAGTCCCAAGACTTGAGCTGTAGGCTGATTGGCATTTCCAAATTGTCTGTAGTGTGTGTGAGTGTGTTGGGTTGGCACCCCGTCCAGGGTGTCCCCCGCCTTGTCCACCAAAGTCCCCTGGGATAGGCTCCAAGCTCCCCGTGACCCTGTATAGTGTAAGCGGTACAGAAAACGGTTGGATGGATATATTTGCGCCTCATTTTCTAAAGCTGCCGAAAGTTTTGCGGTTGACCGTGGCATGTTGTGGCGCGTAGTTCAAATGACCCAAATTATTTCCATCTATTAATATCATTTAGTAGTTCCCAGTAAGGTATGGTGGTCCCAGACTCTTACACATGCATTACCAATGTATGATAAAATAAACGGTCTTTTATGAACAGAAATATTTTGTAACGTTGTAAATTTAGAGTCTAACTGTACTGTTCATCATTCAGTTTCTTCGGTTGATAAATTTAGTGGCTGTTCCAGATATGTTGTCCCTTTGGGAACTTGCTGAGGTTGTGTTTGTGCCTCAGTGTTGCATTTTTAATGCCTGTTTACCAGCTCCAGACTGTCAAAGCCATGCGGGGGGACAAAGTTATCCAAGGATGACCTAAACAACCCCTCTGTCTGTCTCGGTGTTGCTCTCTGTAATGAATCACCTGTATTCAGATATTCGCGTCAGGTGGTATGCATTGGCTTGTCTCGGCATGTTCTTCTGGCCTTCGTTTTTTTGTTTCACGTTTGCAAAATAATCAAGTGGTGCTGAAGAGACTGAGCTGATCATGGCATGTCGAGTGTCTTTACAGCCATCGGACTTTTAATCCGTCTGTACTTTTTCATCTGATGTGTGCGCATCATGCTTGTGTTCTGCAGGAGAGCAGAGAGCGAGAGAGAGAGAGAGAGAGAGGCCTAAATACGTGCTGACCTGTCATTGCCTTACCATGCTTTTGTCTTTTTTCTCTTTTTTTTCTGTAGATCTGACTTTCCTTCATGAGAGCTGTAAGACCTTCCATGGGGAACTGGTTAATTTTGAGAAGATGGTGAGTGACGACGCATATGCACACCCTGTTGTTTTGCCAGCAGATCTGTAGTGAGTCATGTTTTATGACTATTTTCACAAATTTCAAGATGTCTTTCTTTCTTCTCCTTTTTCTCTCAGCATAAAGTTGCAGAAATGGTGAGGAGCATCAGGCGGTACAGGAGTACTCAGCTAGGTAGCGTAATCCAAGACTGTATCTATCTCCATCTCTTTCTATTTCTTTCTCTCTCTCTCTCTCTCTCTCTCTCTCTCTCTCTCTCTCTCTCTCTCTCTCTCTCTCACACACACACACACACACACACACACACACACACACACACACACACACACACACACACACACACACACACACTCTCTCTCTCTCTCTCTCTCTCTCTCTCTCTCTCTCTCTCTCTCTGTCTGTCTCTCTCTCTCTGTCTCTCTGTCTCTCTCTCTCTCTCTCTCTCTGTCTCTCTCTCAAAAAACACACACATTCAGAGACAGAAACCAACTTGTCAAAAACAATTACTGTAAAAAGCAGAACATAGCTCCACCCACAACACGCACACATACACATGCTCGGACACACACCTGTCTGAGTGGATTAATTTTGGGGGAGCTCTGCTCCACCCTGCCACATCCCATCTGTTTAGAACAGCACAGCCCTGAGGGCCAGCAAAACAGCAAGCAGCACTTCAAAACACACACACACACACACACACACACACACACACAAAAATTACACACATCTGACATAATAGAATCAATTGCTTCTAGTACACGTGTTATTGGAAGGTCTGGTTTGTGTTTATGCGCACGCGTGTGTGTGTGGGTGCGTGTGTGTGATAATCAGATCTGAAAACAGTTTACAGTTTATTGTGTAACATTACTGTAGGGTTTTAGTAATAGGCAGCCCCTCCCTGATAAGCCTGAAAGCGCAGTTTATGTGTGCAGCAGCTGCGTGGCTCCCAGCACCTTCATTTCCCGCTCGCATATTTTCATTTCAAATCAAACCAATCGGACGAACAATAGCCGAGGCACCATGGCAACCATGACATCACCTCAGGCAATAATGTTGAAACTCGTCGCGTGCTGTTAAAGCACAGCGTAATTCAGCCTCACATACTATAATCACACTTTATACCTCCATGCCCATTATTTCCTTTCAGTCAACGAAGCCCGTCTTAGTTTCATCAAACTGTCCACAAATGAAATGTATAAACAGATTTATAAAACAGGAAATACAAGTAGAAATGGTGTGCTTCTATTTTTTTAATCCAAATATTCTGAGGAGCACAATATAAGCTTTGGAGAGACTCTTGTACAGACTTATATTTTGTAACAGCAAGGCTCTGGTTGGTGCCAGTCACGTGTTTATAGTAATTAATGCACTCATTTTAATGTTATCCTTTCTGTAGTAACAAATTACACTGATGGAGTGAGACTCTAGTGTCAGCACTTTGTAACAGTCAAGTGTAAAGCTGTTTCTGGGGAAAGTCTTCGAATAGAGGAGAGAGAACTGTCAGTGAGCACTGAAGGATTAACTTTTCATAGACAATAATGTTTATAGTATATCAAATGACATGACATTTTTAATAAAGAAAAGGGGGAAATCATTGATAAGTAGCTGTGGTATAAGGTAGAGGATTCTCAAAGGCATTTCTATAATACGTAATATGTATCACAATAGACAGGATTGCTCTGAAACTGTAGTGATGCCTTAAAAATGTTAAGGACCATATATATATATATATATATATATATATATATATATATATGAGAGAGAGAGAGACAAAATTTTTAAAAATATTTATTTCTTTTATTTATTTATGTATGTATGTATTTATTTATTTATTTTATACACCAAATCACCTGCTTCCAGGCAGGATGCAATTAAATTTATTTTGAAAAAATCAAAAATGTAATATCCACAATATTTCCAAAAAGCATTTTTTGACATTAATGTTAAAAGCAAAATATGGTATATCAATCACAACTTTTAGTTTAGCATCTTCACTTATTTAAAATGAATTTTTAAATTTTTAAAACTTTGACCAGACATTTAGAAAATGGTGATATTTCTGAGGAAATACAAAAATGTAATAAAAGCATGGGGGTGGAAGCCTCACCGTTCACTATTTCCACATCATTCAAATCTTTTAATCTTAAATCTCAGGTGTTTTGGAATGAAAGGATTGTAAATCATTTCCCCAAATCACCTTCCTAATCCAGATAGCTGTTGTCCAAGATGATTGAGTTCATTCAGAGTTTATTCAGTGTAGTGTTCTCGCTCACAGAGCCAGTTAATCATGGATAAAAAAATGACCGGATAAAATGTTGACAAATGGTATTTGAGGATTACGGTTATTGTGTCTGCTCAGTTTAATGAAACACACCAATAAGAGTCTGGCAGGAGAGCAAATAGGGTTCACTGTGGTGCTACGCAGCAATCGATGAAGACTACACAAATTATTACCATTTGTGTTGCACTCAACTGGATTCTGTCTGGACTTATCTGTAATCTATGTATACACTTAGAAATCTAGAAATGGGGCGGCTGTGGTTCAGGTGGTAGAGCGGGTTGTCCATGTAGGGTTGGCGGTTCGATTCCCGGGCCATGTGACTCCACATGCCGAAGTGTCCTTGGACAAGACACTGAACCCCAAGTTGCTCCTGATGGCAAGTTAGCGCCTTGCATGGCAGCTCTGCTACCATTGGTGTGTGTGTGTGTGAATGGGTGAATGAGACACAGTGTAAAGCGCTTTGTAGAACCGCTAAGGTTAAAAAAGCGCTATATAAGTGCAGACCATTTACCATTTAGTATAATATTTACACTACGTTAATACGTGCTCTTTTTCATGTTAATATATTTTTCTCCAAAAAAATAAAAAAGATCCACATATTTATTAATTCATTTATTAATGAAACTCTCCGTATGTAAATATGTGAAACATCCTTTTCTTTAAGGAAGCTATTTTCTCGGTTCAGATCTGTCTGAGAAGCTGAAATATTACATTTGTCAGAACCTTGTCCCTCTGACTGAAGTGTGTTCTTCTGGCTTAATCACTGGAGTGCTTTTCCCACTTCATCCCCTTGAGTGGATTACACTTATTGGTTTGTGTTAAGGGGATTGCCGCTGAATTATCCAGACAGTCACTTCCAGTTTGGTGTAGAAATCAAACCTGTTTGTTCATTCTCTTAATACATCTCAGAGTAGTCTCCTGTTGGATGTTAAAGATCTTATGTTTTTAAAAGTATTACCTTGCATGCTATTTTCCATGTATCATGTTAGTTTTGCTTATGGCAGGTTATTTTGGCCTGCTCTCAATATACCTGCTGTAGTTCATAAATGGTTGGATATTGAGCAACAAACCAGATTTGGTGTGTCAGGAGTAGGGGTGCTACTGACTGAAATCTTCACAGTAAATTGAAGGAAAAATGTATTACCTATTTAACACATTATTGTCCTCGCAAAATGTTCCTAGTGTTACTGGGATCCACTGCAGCCCTGATCAGTAACTCCTCAATGGTTACTGAAGATGAAAGAGCGAATGCATCTAATATGTACAAAAATCTCTTTGCACGTTTGTTTCCAAAAGGAAACGAAAAGATCGAATCGCCTAGTTGTTCTTATTTTAGTTTTAAGAACGATTCTTCTCTGTAAATGTCAGTCAGTGTATATCACGTTGTGGTTGTCTGAAAGTTGGCACACTAAGCCAATACACAGACAAACAAACAAACAAGCAAGAAAAATCGAACTAGTGTGGCAGTTTGCAGCACCACTTAACCAAAAATAACTAATAGTTTAGTTATGATCAGCAATTCCATGTTTGATAGCTATTTTATGATAAAATTACGAACGTGCTAGTGGTGGGTGTGGGTTTAGCCTAGAAACATGTTTACAACGGTAGTGGATTACACGGCCAAAGTGTTTTTAATGCCATTGCGTCCTCTGCGTAGAGGAATAGAGGTTACGTTAGTATGATTTTGGAGTATTAGGAGTCCAGAGAGAGGAGATTCAACCTCAATTCTAATGCTAAATTCAACCTGCATTTTTGGGGAGTTGCAGCCAGACATGTCAGGAACGAGAACCACTGGACTAAGGAACTTGATGGACAGTATAATAGATAGAAATTGGCAACCATAACCATCTGAATATACTGACTAATTGTGAAAATGTGACACCCCTAATGAGGAGCAGGGAGAACCTGAGACTGTACAGGGCAGGGCATTTCTAGCCATTCTGTCAGATTGCGCATGCCAGCCTAACTGTAATGAAATTTTGAACACCCTCTGATGACATTATTGATGCAAGGATGTCAAAGGGCATCAGTTACTGTGGTCCAAAGCCTCTCATCATGGCCACTGGCATTTCAAGCAATCTGCAGCACATCTGAGTTCCGTGTCAGCCTCAATGGGTTTGAACTTTCAAATGCAAGTCAGATGTAGGCGATAATAGCGGTGTAATCACGTCTAATGTGCACTTGATGTCCAAAAGCAAAGAAAGGGAAGAGCACATGCTGTTTGTGTAGGGGCTTGAAACGGCACCTGTGCTTATTAGTCAAAAAAAAAAAAAAAAAACATGCTTTGGAATGATTTTTCGGTCTGGATTTGGTCGAGGGATTGCTGGTCCTGAATTAGTGTAAAACAGAGAACTAAAAGTCTGACAGGCTGTGAATGGACAGGGGAATTGCAAGAGTTTTTTTTTGGAGATGTGAGAGGACAATGTGTAGCTATTCATAGCTCTGCTTTCCTCTCAGGCACAACACATTCCCTCTTTCTCCTACTCTGTCTTTCTCTAAGTGTGTCTTAGCAACGGATGCTGAACTCCTGCAGTCAAATGGACCTGTCAATGTTGGTGCAAGGGCTTAAGAGATTTTATATCAATGTGGCCACCTTGTGGTGGGACTGAGTATTTTAGCACATTTGCAGATGCTTTGCTCCAGAATGAAGCAATGTCACTGCTGATGATCAGTTGCCAGTCTCAGTCTAATTATCTTCAGCTGTCTCCTCGGTCAGTGTTCTAGAGGTCAGAGGTGTCTGAGAAATCACATTGTTTACATGTGTGATTAGACTTTCCTTTATATTACATTATTTATTATTTATTACATGATTTATTATTTATTATTTATTATATTACAAAATTAAAAATAAAAACACCCAAAACTGTATAAGGTACCATAACGAAGACGAACTGTATGATGATACGTGAAACTCTGGAGGGACGTCGGACAGCGTGGTGGGACATAATGACGTGTGCCGTTAATCGATCTATGTTCTATAACATGTAAAACAGGAACATGAAAGGAGTATTCTAAAAGCAACTCATGTAAACACCTTAATCACAATATTGTCTTATTCAGAATAAGGTCAATAATGCTGTCCATGTAAACGTAGTCAGTCATTAGTTTTTATTTCACCTCTGGCGGACCGTTCTCGGCCGTTCCCACAACAGACTCAATCGGCAAACCCGATCAATAAGTCGACCTCTTGAAAATAGTGTCATGCCATTGTCATGTAATCATCTCAAGTGGAGTTCTTATTTCAGATCATATACATAGTGTAACGATTGTCACTGTCAAAGCCTTCACAATGTGGCCATGTTATAAAATGTAAACATTATGATGACACCAACTTTACCTCAGACTTGGGAAAGGCTTTATGAATGCTTATGTAGCTTCATGTCAGTTCTTACGATTGGCTTATGTATGAGTCATGTAAATACATTTAAAACATGTAAAATTGAGATAAATATCAGTGATCTAAAACATTACAGGGGTGTAAATGGATAACAGTGAGCATGAAACAAAAGTTAATGATATAATTATAATGTTGTCTGCTTTGCTTAATTAAGCAACACGATTTTCACCTCCTGTGGTCTTTCTGATACAACATTTAGTATTTGAGTGCATCTGAATGTTAATGAGCCAGATTTTGTAAGTAATTAGACATCAAATGCATTATTTAAAAGGAATTTGAATCGCTGCATCTGTTCTCTCTCTTTCTCTGTCTCCCTCATAGTGATGGAAGCCGAGCCGTCTCCCTCCCACCTCCAGACCAAGGCGTACGTGCGCCAGTTGCAGGTCATCGACAATCAGAACCTGCTTTTCGAAATGTCCTGCAAGCTCGAGCCCAAAGATATGTAACGGGGCTAATCATCTCCCATCCCGCCATTCAGACCCTTCCCTCCTCATAACAAGCCTTTCTGCTTCTCCATCACAGCTGGACTGCTGGAAGAGTAGTGAAATCTGTCACGATATACAGCAGGAACTCCTGCTTCTCGAGTCTGGACTTTGGGACAGAGATAAATGTTATACAGCACGCTTATTCACACGTAACATTTCTGCAACATCTCAGTGTTTTTTTTTTTTTTTCCTTCTTCCCACTCAGTGAAGATCTTCGATCAGTTCCTCCAGTTTTCTCAGATTTTTCCTATATATGACATAGTTTTATTCTGTTTTTCACCATCATTTTGTGAGATCTGTCCAGTTTGCACTGCCATCAGTGGAACTGAAGCGAATGTGATCGGGTCACACTACATTTCATCTGGATGCTTATGGACTTGACGTCACCTCTTTTACCTCACACTAAAAAAAAAAAAAAAAACCCCAACTAAAACATGAGACAATCTGACCTCGTGGACTTTAATATGCCTCTACTTTGTCCTCCTTTCCCTCTTACACAAGCCAACAGAAGCACTTGGCACTTACTGTAACCCTGCAGCTCTGAGCTCTGTGTTAAACACACACCCGCTCTACCATGAGTTGCCAATCCAAGACCAGCTCCTTCATGCAGCATGATCAGTTCCGGCCTCAGCATATTTAACGTGGAGACGACGTGTACGAAGGTTGAATGAAGTTGAAACTGTCTCTCTGTGGTTTCTTACGTGTGACATGGCGAGTACCTCCGCACAACATCCACTGTTCGGGGAAAATGCCCAAACATCGTCTCCGTATGAAGTATGCTGAGGCCTTTAGCCACATTGAGTGTTTGTCACAGAAAATACACTCATTTAGTCTACTGCATATGAGCGAGTGGTTTACGCTTCATTTTAGATGAAAGTTTTCACTATATTTGTATTTATGTATCTCAGTTTTCTTCGATTCTCTTATAATTCACTCAGTTCTCCTGCTTATTAACAAAGGCAGTAATTGTTAGCTTGATTAACCACTACTGAATTAAGCTCTTACCTGTTTCTTTTGGACTTCACATCCTGTATGTGGTATTCAGTGCCATGGCCATTGCTCTGCTCTCACACACAGTTCATGATCTCTTGCCAAACCCAAAACGGAGCCATCATAAGCTATAAAGCAAACGTGCTCTCAGACGGGCCGCAGGGAAAACGTCTAACCGCTGCTGGCTGCTTTTATTCGTCTCGGATGCGACTCTCTCAGGATTTTCTTCCTGCTGAGAATCTTTTGCAGAGGCCTGTCTGAAAAGCCTCCATGTACATATGTTCATGTAAATAGCGAAATAAATATGAAGACTCTATTTTATGTATGAGAAATAAGATGGATGTTCAACGAGAATATTTGTTTTGTATATCTGAGGAGGTAATAACATATGTGTACATTTTAAACAGATTGAGAGTCTAATGTTCACGATGAAAGAACTGTACAGCATATCTTCTTCTTGGTTTTGTTGCATTGCAGTTTTTATTTGGTTCCTAGCTGTAGTACATGATGTGTATATATACTATTGTTTTGTTGAATATCTTTGGTTGTAATTTAAAAAAAACAAATTTTTTTTGTTGGTTTGTTTTCTATTTTGCAGTTTACTGGAATTGTACAGCAGGTGTTCGCTTTAGTTGGATTTTTATTGTTTTTTTGTTTGTTTGTTTTTTGTTTGTTTTTTTTTTTAAAGCGGGTAATCTACAATCTCTGGGTGTTGTTTTTTTGGTTTTTGTACAGAAGTCCGTGTTTACAGTGCCCTCCTCTGTGTCCAGTGAGGTGAGAGGAAGGCGGGTCAGGAGGAGGCACTGCTCCGCCTCCATCTCAGAAAAAATAATTCCCAACAAATCTTAAATAAAGCCTCTTCTGATGAGCTCATGAGTCAAACTGTACATGTTTTAGAAATAATTTCTAGCAGTGGTTTTGGATTTCATGCTATTTTTTTTAAAAGTGTTAATAATAAAGTGTTAATAATAATGTACTTTATTTTATAGAGCGCCTTTAAAAGCAGCTTCTCAAAGTGCTGTACACAAAATAAGCAGTACGCCGAGGAAAAAAAAAAATTGTAAAAATAACAGTAATAATAATAAAAAGTAAACATCAGCAATCAAATTCAAGTTTAAAAAAGTAGGTCTTGAGTTGGAGTTTATTGAGTGTGGATTTAGAAACTCGCTGAAAGGGCATTACAGTAATCTATCTGAGTGACAACGAATGAGTTAATCAGTATTTCAGCTACAGAGAAGTTTAGCACAGAGTGCAGTCGTGCTATATTTCTGAGGTGAAAAAAGGATGCGTTAACAGTGCTCTGAATAAAAATATCAAATGTAAGGCTGATAACAAAAATGACTCCAAGGTTCCTCATTTTACTGTGAGTCTCTAGAACAGAGACAGTGTCCCAGCTTTGAGAATTTGCTGACAGGAACCTATAAGCGTAACTCGGCTTTACCGCTATTCAGACACTGAAAATTATTATTCATTCATGTTTTTATCTCAGAAATACAATCAGAAGAAAACAAACATCAGGGATTCACTAGATTTTGATTGAATGTAGATTTGGGTATCGTCATCATGAAAGTGATAACGGAGGCCGAGTGATCGCAGCAGATGTGGAGAGAAATAGATATTAAAAAGTAAAGGGCCTAAAACTGATCCCTGAGGAACACCAGTGAGCACAGAGCTAGTGTCAGACCGGTAACCACCCATAGAAATAAACTGGGAACGGTCAGTAAAATAGGATTTAAACCAGTTTAAAACTGTCCCCGACATACCAAAATGAAAACATCATACTACAATATTAATTGCTGAAATTAAATTCATACACATTGCTTCTCCTGACGTGAATAACACACTCTATCGAGAGTTTTATACCAAAACTGCTCAGTCATTATAGTTCGTGCCAGAATGACTTATAACGATATTGTGACTCATAATAAATTTTCCCTAAATATAATTAGCTATAGCTGTTAACCATTGCAAGCATGAGGCATCATACACGCATAAAAAATTCTCACGTCTCATTATTCAACACATTGGTTTTTTTTGCATTTATTATTAATGACAGTAAATTATGCAAGATGAACATGACGCTCCTTTCAAATGGAACATTCTTTTTTTTCTTCTTATTTATATGGTTGCAACTCAAAGCAATTAAAAAACAAAACCTCAATGGTGAAGGAATGGAGTCAAGTTTTAGTTCACGTTAAAATGAGTAACACCCTTACACCAGCATGAGGAACGAGTTCCTCTCTGTACACAGAAGCAAGTGAACCTCATAGTCGGTTACAACGTCCGCAAAAGCAAGTCGAATGGAATGTAAGTTCTGAATGTTTGACTAGTGTTTCAGTGCTCTGATAATCACTCAGCATGTAGCTTGTCCTGCTGCGTTTCGTCCCGATAGTGCTCCGATCTTTACTGGCCCATCCATCAGGAATTCTGATACAGGATCAGGTCCCGTTGCAGTAATCACGTTTATCAAAAGGCAAAAGCTGACCTGAAATGAGCATGTGTATGCTCCAGGACACAATCCTGTTCTGCTCCTTCAGTAAACAGCGACACACTGAGCACGGAACGAATCCTTGTGCCAGAAAGGTGGATAATAATGGAATTCCAGAGTCCTCCTGGGACGTGATCGCAAAAACGAGTCCAGTGTGCTCTCCGGAATAGGTCCGTGTACTTAATACTCACTCAACCTGAGTGGATCATACTGATGCACAGCTGGAACAGAGACAAGCTTACGTCATGCTGACTGTCATCAAATCAACCCCACTGTAGCATGTCGAACTCATTACAATGCATTTACACAATTTATTTTTATTTCCAGTTATGAGTGATGTTCTATTTGTCTATGTGCAAAAAATATTCAAAAGAACAGGGAGGAGGGAAAAAAACAAAACGAAACCAAATGGACAGAAAAATGGACCTGAGGTAGTTCAGGGATTGTATTTATGTATCAAACCTCTCAAGAGTAAAAGCGCTGCTTTACGATGAGTTCCGCTTGTCGCACTGATGGATAAAATTATACATGGCTGAGCTGGGACGCTCGATACATACAGTACAGACCCTGGACTACCGCAGTGTGCTCTGTAAGGATTCTTCTTGCATGTGTGCACAAAATTCAAATTGGATCCAGAGCAAGTGAATGACGCGAGATCTATTTCCACACATTAAAAAAACTCTATTTATACTCTACTGACAATAACAAAGCCCATTATATATTGTTGCAGAGTAATAATTGTTGTATCACTAAAATATCTGTTAAAAGGTTGGATAAAACCCCCAGACGTGGCTTTCAATACTGCATCGTAAGAGACATTTTATTATCACAAAACATAGCGAGTGGAAGCGATGGACTGAATTCAATTACATACATGGGAAAGCCATGGAAAAACTACAGCTAATGCATTCGGTCTGCCCGAACTAAAACTGTCTCTCCAGAATCAATGTTCAACACGTTTTAACTGAAATTCAGAGTAAACAAATAGCAATAGCAGATCCTCTGTCTTATTGCGAACAGAAAGAATATCTCCAGCAGATCCCACACCAATCTGTAAAAGGATAACACCAGGAGTTCTGAACTAAATGCATACAGTTCAGAGTAATTACAGGCTGATGGTCACCCAGACACGTCTTCATTTCAAATAAAAATGACTAAATAGCATCTCGCATGTGAAAACGTCTGGAGTTTGCCACCTGGCCGGAATGCCCTTACACATATTTGTTCAAAAACACTAAAGGAATTATCCTTTAATGCTATTGCTGAGATGCGATCTCGTCTGCAGAGGCTGGTCCAAAATCAGATTAAAGGCCAGTGTCTACCTAAAAGCTGTATTTAACTCCATCTAAATTCCAGTTTCCCAAATTCACAACGCTTGATTGAATACAATAATAATATCTGGAAAAAAAAAAAAAAGCTGCTCAACAATAACACGTCAGAAAAAAGCTAAAAAACTGCAAAGACTGTACGGTTATCATTACACTGATAAGAAAGTTACTTTTGATCTAATAATGTTTATCCCCTGAAACTCCCAGGATCCATCGGCAGGTCCGGGCTTACATTCCTCGCTCTCATAACTACATGCCTTTCCTGTTACAGAATAACGCACTGTAGCTACCGTATCATGTGCTTTAATATAAATAACGAAATAATACCGCGGGACTTTTGTTTGAACTTTTTAGATAAGTGAGAAAATAAAATCTGGACAACGAACAACCTAAAGAAGTGATGATGAAGCGTCGCTGCTGTATTTCTCGGCAATTAGCGCACATCATATAATTTACTGCACTTTCATTTGACGCTGTGCAAGAATAATCTGGTGAGCAGTAATAAAAAAAAATAAAAAAATTTTTTAAAAAAAGGTAGAATTAAGCACACAAGGCCTCCTCTTACACAGCCTCTCGTTCTCATTCATACACTAATAGTGACTGATGCGTGAGGGAAATGCCGGAGACAGAGACCCATTGGCCTGAATCACACGACACACTTCCAGTAATACTGTCGAGAGGAAAGCAAAGTGTGAAATGTAAAGTCTTGGAAGATTACATCGAAAGGTCACACCCTGTTTGCCATTTTTCTGTGCCAGTCTAGAACTGGGAAATTTGTATACGTTCACTTTTACTGTTACCCATCCGCACCCTGGAATTACCCACCCGCCCACCCACACATCTTCCCCTGTTCCCCTACAGCTCATTGCTTAAGCATTTTAAATACATTGAAGAATATATACAAACACCATCAGCTGGTCTGACACTGCTGTACAACCCACAGCGACTCATTCTGCCACAGATGACGCAAAAAAAAAGGAAAAAAAAAAAAGGTGAAACCGAAAAGTCTGTTGTACGGATTTTTCTTTTCTCAGTTCGCTTGGCACCAGGTCCAGGTGGGTTGCAGTGAGTTGCCAAGAATAAGCTGTGTTTTATATAATGTTTTATAGGGCCATTAAAAAAAAGAAGAAGAAGAAGAAAAAAAAAATTCTAATTGGAATACTGTTTGAAAGCAAAAACGTCCTACATTACATGGGGTGTCATGAAGACTAGAGGTGAGCAGGCCTGTGCCGCACGTCTGGCAGGGCATTATGATTTCTCTGTCGCGCCCCTTTTCCCCCAGTAACATCCCTTTAATGTTTCTTGCAGTCTTTTGGTTGTCCATTGTTGCATGCCACAGGGGAAAACATGCAGGAAGGAGGGACGGCCAGGGCTGAAAGACTTTTCTCCCGCTCTCTCCCTCGTTCTCTATAGTTCCTGTGCAGGTTTAGGAGGGTTCGGAGCTCTTGAGTGCACCCACCTTCGTTTCTAAGTCAGTGATCTAAAAAAGGAAAAAAGCAAAATATAAATGTGTAAAACTTCTTTTAAAGCAGCTAAGATTTCATGCTTAAATCTGTTTCAATACTTTTTTTAACACGCCCTCGTTGACTTCCCCTCATAACTCAGAAGTCTATAACATCTACATCACATGAACAAATGACCAGATATTAAAATAGGAACACGCTTGACAGTGGTGGCTTGACCACAGGGGCAGGCGAGGCCGAGCCACACAGTACATGTCAATCATTCACCAAATGGCAATTTTCATATTTCCATACATTTTAAATTCTACTGAAATACTAATGACCTCTTTTGAGTGACCAACGGTTAAAACAAGATGTTCTAGATGTTATTTCAGTTAACAAAAAGGTTTTTTCACTGACAGTTTTCATTTCCGTCATAGTTTTCGTTAACGATAATAACCTTGGCAACAAGCCGGACACTTGACCCAGGAAACATGGAGGCCACGGCCGAGGAGGCCATGAGCTAAGCTAAGCTAATCGGCGGTTGTGCTTTCACCACAGTGGCAAAGAGCTCACACTGCTCCTCCTTCATTTCGTATGATATGATGTATACACACACTGGTGAATTTTCTCTCCCTCCCTTCATTTTAGTGGCAAGAAAACTGGTTTGTTGTCAAAAGTGGAATGCTAGTTGTGCCACCCATGTTACTATGGCAACCAGTAGTAAGAATGACTACTGGCGACTTCATAGTACACCGACTGGTAACTTGCAGCGATAAAATAGCTGTACTGTACGTGTGAACGCAGCATAATAGAGGCCTGGTGGGGTAGGAATCACACTGCTCCATGCTCGCCTATCCAAGGGGTCATCTAACAAACCTAACGTGAGCTAACAGAAATAGTAAGGGCAAGTCAACAAGGGGATGTTTAAAAATATATATATGAAAAGGAGTCACTATTGCACACAGAATGCATTACTTTACTAACAGGCAAAAAATTCAGACCGTAAAAAAATATACTAAACAAATAAATTCCTATTGAAATTAGCACACAGAGAACAAGATTGCAGTGCAGCTTTATAAAATTGCAACAAAGGCTGATTTCCATGTTTGTTTGTTTGTTTTTCAGATGACCGGCCAGTAAAAAAAAAAAGAACCCAGTCACATTCAGTGAAAGTTGTTTTCTATTGTCAGGCATCAGCATTAACAGCAAAACATCAGACACTGACACACTGGAATATGAGAATGCTGTGGAGTTTTAGCTCTTTAATGAGCCAGTGGACTCCAACAGTATCGTTTTCTCTTCCACTGATTTTCTCACATTAACCTGAACTGCTCAGTGTCTTCAGAATCCGTCTGTTCTGTCCATGATACTGTACACATCCACGCACACTAATGCTTTTTACTTGTTTAATGGATGGTGAAAATCTGTTTTGATGTGCAAAGGACATTCATTTATTCTAGAAAAAAATGAATAATAAAAACTTGTTTGGGCTGAATCTGTCATTTAATGCAGACGCTTAGGAGATGAAGTTTTGCTTTCCTACTTGCACTGTACCTTCTCCTGCAGGCTGTCTGTCTCCTCCTTGTGGCCGACCTCTGATTCCTCCTGCGCACGCCTCTGTGCGGTCTCCTTCTTCAGATACTCGATCTCTCTGCATCTCACACACACACACATATATCATTAGCCTGTGCTAAAACAGCCTTGATAGGAACAACCAACCCTAACACTAACCCTATTTAACCTTTTTTTGTACTAATTTGTATTTGTCGGTACAACAGTGTTCTGACTTTTACACCACAGTGTATTCTGCTAGCTCTGTCCCCTATATTGCGACCACTAACTGCAAACTGCCTTCTGCACTTAAAGGTGCAATACTCCATTTGAATTTCTTTTTCTTAAAATATATACACAGTAAAAATGATTGTTTAAGTAATGGCATCAGAACAAGCGTATTCTGCGTCTGAGAAAACATGTTTGGAAAAATTCAGCCTCTAACAATGTGTTTACAAGGGCCTCCTGTCAGTCTTATTAGCGACACAGAAAAAAAAAACATGGTGGAAATCGGTAAGCGCCCAGCGCAGCCAGATTTACTATAGAGTGCTGCAGGAATGAGTCCTAAAACCTGGAAATGAGTTAGCATTTGAGCACTTCCGGCTCCATCCTCAATGGGCTTTTTGAATGGGTTTTTGGTTAAAAGCCTGAAATAAGGTCTGTGGTAAACACAAGCTCAAGATATTTTTACGTTTTATCCTACGAGATAAAATGCATCAGTAATACCCCAATCGACATGTTGTTAAGCTTTAACATGTCTTGAAGAAAGAAAAAAAAACACGGTTAAATGGCTAAATGGGACTACAGAAATTGTCAGGGACGTTAAACGTCATCACGCCGAACAGGAAAACTCATCTACTACACCCTCGTCGTGTTCATACTCGCGCTCTTGCAAACTGTTCCAACTTGTAGATTTATCAATTTATAGTATTTTCCAATTGTTGTGTTTTTTTCAGATTGTACTGCTATAAAGCTTAAAGTCATGTGACCGTGGTGTAGTTAGTTTATAGCCTAACGTTTGCTTTTTTCCTTCTGGCGATTGTACTTAGGCTTCAAACTTCATAAAAATTGTGTTCATTCGTGAAGATTATTGTGAAGAACAAAACGTGTAAGAATCATAAACTTTTGTTGGTCACGGAGCGTACTTTCCACGATAATCCAAAAGACAATGGAAAAATCCTACTGGCTTTTTGTTGAGGGAACCAGGGTGATGTTAACTTCCCGGTTGGCTTACAAAAATACATCACCCCTGCGGCAGTCTATTTAAACAACAACAACAAAAAAAACATGCCATACTGGCAAAAAAATAAATTATTAATGACATGAAATAATACAATTAGTATAAATGTTGATGGAGAAATCTTTTACTGATGAAGGGGCTGAAGCTGAACACGGAATTAGCTACATTGCTCCTGGACAGGATTGTAAACACAGTCTGTATAAAACGTCAACCTGTCTGAATGTGTTCTTACAGAGTGACTCAATCTCTAGAACTTAGTGAGCCATATGAGGTCATTCTCTGCATAAATCACCTTCAAGAAATATATATAATGTTAGCTTCTGTGCAGCTAACAATGCTAGCTAGCAAACACCTGTAGTGATGGTTGGATAAAAAAAACTGGAAGGGATAGGAGCTCATTACAAAGAAAAACAAGACAGCAAAGGCACTCTTGAACCATCCATCCATCCATCCATCTTCTATACCGCTTAATCCTTTTCAGGATCACGGGGAAACCTGGAGCCTATCCCAGGGAGCATCGGGCACAAGGCAGGGTACACCCTGGACAGGGTGCCAAGGCACTCTTGAACATTCTTGCAAATCAGTATGAGCTGTGTATGAGTGTTACAACTTAGTGATCAAGCTAAGCTCAGGCTAAAATGCTAACAGCATCACTCAGCTAACTGAACTCTACACTAGGGCTGGGTCTATATAATCGATAAAATGTCGATATCATGATAAATTATGACGTGATCTGATGGTATGACGTGAATGATATATTGATATGGTGATGTTTAAAAAAAAAAGACAAATTAAACAGTACTGAATGGATGCCATTGATGTAAGGTAATTTTTTAAAAACTTAATCTTCTTTGTCTTTGTAGGCGTTAAAGAAAAGTATCAGTTTTTTGTTTATTTTACAACTGCTTTGCAGACAGTTTGTTAGCTAAATTATATATCGTAATACGCATCGTGTATGGTAGAAATGTCCTCATGTCTCGTGATGTGATGTTTTTGTGAGTTTCCTAGTGTGATCCAAGGTATAAAGCTCATCACAGGACCTGTGATCTCTAGAATATTCTCTAATCTTTCACTTTAAAACTACAAAGCCGTGTTGAACTACACGCCACTGCCACTTGGCATTACACAACACATCTCCACCAAAGCAGTCCTTCCACTTCCTGCCCACTCACTTCTGCTGGTACTCTTTGATGAGGCGTTTGGCTTTGCTGTATTTGCGCTCCAGTGTCTGGTACTGCGCCTGTGTCTCTTTAAGGTGCTCGTCCACTGCCTGACACAGGCTCTGGGCCTCCATCCAGTAGCCCTCTAGCTTCTCCATGCGTTCCTTCGTCTCTCGCACGGTCTGCTCCAGCTGGGCCTTCTCCATCCTCCAACGCAGCTTTTCCTGCTCGGCATGAGCCAGCTGCAAAAGAGAAAGAGCAAAAACAAAGCGGAGACTCTTGACTATCTCGTCTGAAAGCCTTTTATCATATCATATTATCTAGCTGTTGTGAACTTGAAACAGTTGTGATGTTCTGACCTTCCTCTTCAGCTGCTGGATCTCAGCCTGGGTCACAGCATGCTTTATCTGGAGCTGGAAAGAGAACGATGGAGCAAATGCATGTGAACGATCACACAGCGGATGCTATACTGGAGGTGAATTCTTCATACATCCTACATTCTACACGCATTGCTTTTCGAAAGCGCATCTTCTATTCACCGCAGTCTCTTGACCTAAATAGAACACGTTTTATTCCCTTCTCTCAACCTGAATCTCTTTTGTGAGGTCAGAACGAGAGGAAGATAAATGACCGCGGGCAGCACTGACCTCTTTAAACTTGTGGGTAAGTTTCTCGGGGTCCATCTCCACAGGAGAGAGCATGTCCTCGCTCTCAGCCAGGTCAAACACCTCGATAGCGTTAGGGAACATAGGGCTCATCTCCTCATCCTCATCTGTGCCGTACTCACCGGCCTACACAGAGAGAGAGAGAGAGAGAGAGAGAGAGAGTGCAATTCATTCATTAACCCAGTAACACTACTGAATTTCAGTACAGACTCTACTTAATAGTGTCATCATTAAAAATTACAGATAATCCATGCCAATCATCAGCAGGGAGGAAATTGGCTGTGGTAAAAAGTCCTGTGCTAATTTGTGCAGTATTTTCACCTCAAGGCCAACTGTAAGATCAGACTCGATAAACGTGTGATATTTCCTGGGATTTCAGATTCACATTGCTACACATAATTCAAATTATGGGTGTGTGTGATGCAGACAAACATTAGTGATAATTCCACAACCGGACACAAGGTGGCAGAGTCTCTGCTGACACCAATAGTACATAGTAAGCGAGACATAAAATAAGGTCATAAATTTCACCCAAGTCATCACAGGACTGTAGCACTAATCTCTGTAATACAGGCAACACAGATATCTTACATTTTATTTATTTTTTATTTTTTAACAAACCGAGCACTAAAGTAACACACAACCTCAAACCGTGATTACTTTCTAATTGGTTTAATGTTGGTCTTCGCAAACTATATGCATGGACATCCATCCATCCATCCATCTTCTATACCGCTTATCCTTTTCAGGGTCACGGGGGAACCTGGAGCCTATCCCAGGGAGCATCGGGCACAAGGCGGGGTACACCCTGGACAGGGTGCCAATCCATCGCAGGGCACAATCACACACACACTCACACACCCATTCATACACTACGGACACTTTAGACACGCCAATCAGCCTACCATGCATGTCTTTGGACTGGGGGAGGAAACCGGAGTACCCGGAGGAAACCCCCGCAGCACGGGGAGAACATGCAAACTCCGCACACACAGGGTCACGGTGAGAATCGAACCCCCGACCCTGGAGGTGTGAGGCGAACGTGCTAACCACTAATTTCCTCCCATCTAAAGCAAAGTGGGTGGAGAGACATAAAGCAGCTTTACATCAATATATAAAATTAAAATGTATAAATTTATCCCTAATGAGCAACTCAGAGGCGGTGGTGGCAAGGAAAAACTCCAAGACAATATGAGGAACAAAACTTGAGAGGAACCAGACTCAAAAGGGAACCCATCCTCATCTGGGTGACACCGGATAGTGCGATGATAAATAATTCCCTTCTATAACTGTGTACTACATGGTCAAAAAGTATAAATGTGTAAACAGAAAATTCATTACAGTTTTCACATGAGGTCTATTTTGTTGAAGTTATCAATGGTTTACTGATGGAGACTCGAGTGCAAAACGGCTATTGCGCTCCTAAAGCTATTGTAGAACTGTAAAACTGTTCATCTCAATGTGCAGTCCATAAAGTGGCACCATCCTCAATAATCTCATCGATCTTAAGGCTGTCCGTGTGGGGCAATCCTCAGCAACAGCGGGTGATTTCCAAGTGGTGAGAACTCCAATGAGTGCGGATGCTTCTAGACAGGTATACTGCCTGATCCAACGAAGCAAATAAGCATTCTATCATACTGTTTGGTTTGTACACTAATACTGAGCAGGCCAAGGTGACCAGAATTTTGGATCACGATGGCAAAAGAAAGACATGGAAGTAATTTTAATGAGTAACACAGCTTCAGTCACAAAGACTACTCCACTGGCTGGGTTTCAATACGAACAGTGACATCTGCATTAAGGTCTATGGGAAAGAGCGTAAGAAAAATATAACTGACAGCAAGAAAGGTCCATCAAGAACTACTGTACATAGTGAGGGATATTATAGTAGGGTTGCAGTGCATAAACCCCTCATAGCAAAGCTGAACACACATTTGAGAGTTCAGTGGTGCAATAAGCCATTAGCACCGGCCTACAGAGGAAAAAAGTGATATAGTCAGATGAGTCCATGATCTTGAAAATTACAGGAATTTTGTTGATCGAACGAGCCTTCTGCTGCTGTAGGCCAAAAGAATCCCCAAACCTAGCTTCCACCTTCAGTGATTCCTGGACCTTTAAACAATACACTCTCGCTACAAATAGAGACAGCAGATGCACAATGACTGAGTCACAGCACCGGGTCACTGTGAAGAGGAGGATCCCATTCCTACAGAACAAAAAATACAGAGCTAAAGTTCTGAGCTCCACTAAAAACCTTTCATTTGCTTCGCATGAAACACCTACCAAATGTCAATGTAAATGATCTGAGAGGACGTTTGTCTCGCAGCACACATCTAACTGCACTGTTTGTTTGCAGCTACATAAGTATCTACTAAGAATAAAATGCACATTGAAGACGATCAGAAATGGTGTGTTGTCTTTCATGGGGAAAGACAAAAAATACAGAGTAAAGACAATATATCTGGTTATTCAAGTCAAATTCCCCCAAATCTGTCCATTGCGTTCATCCATTAGATTTTGGACATTAAAACTGGTGTTTATAAAGATTACCGTGGGTGAGGCAGGAGATGAGCTGAATGTTCTGGAAGTGTGAGACTGCCACAAACTTGAACCATCTCAGAGACAGTGTGTGGAGGAAACACTGAGCCAGCTCTCGCTTTTATGCCCACGTGCTACCCAACCTGATCACAGCACATCCTCCGCCACTGAATTATTTACCACTGTCTTTACACCCAAACGCGTCACACGTGGAGGAGGAGCAGAGGAAGCTTTGGCTGGAAAACCCAATGTGATGGATGAAGGTGTGAATACTGTGTGTGAATACAGGACCTATAATACACACCTGCTCTCTGCAAATAACTACGGACAAAATTACACTAATGAACGTGTAGTCCGGAAGCAACTTCAAACCCCGGTCAAATTATTCTCAAATTATATCGTTTTTTTTTTTATAATTAGAAGGACCTTCTGATGTCAACTTACACCCGACCGCAAAGGAAAGAACGATGTTGATCTTTTCACCTAAAAGCTGTCTTTTTTCTTTGTTGTCTTGTTCAGTATAGGTAATTCCAAATAAATTTACATTCATTCAGACTTAAAACTGTATTTAGCATTTTGTATACTGTTGAGGTCATAACTTTACATACGCCTTACAGAATCTTCAAAATGTTAAAAATTAAACAAAAAAAAGAGGGATCATAAAAATTACATGTTGTTTTTTATTAAGTTCTGCCCTGAATAAGCTATTTCACATAACAGATGTTTACATATAGGCCACAAGACACAATAACAACTGAATTTACACAAATGAACCAGTTCAAAAGTTTACATACGCTTCATTCTTAATACTGTTTGTCGTTACCTGGATGATCAACCACTGTTTTTATGTGTTGTGGTAGTTCTTCATGAGTCCTTTGTTTGTCCTGAGTAGTTAAACTGCCCACTGTTCTTCAGACAAATCCTCCAGGTCCTGCACATTCTTTTGTTTTCCAGCATCTTCGGCATATTTGAACCCTTTCCAACAGCGGCTATATGATGCTGAGATCCATCTTTTCACACTGAGGACAACTGAAGGACTCGTACACAACTATTACACAAAAAGTGCAAACGTTCACTGACGCTCAAGAAGGCAACACGATACATTAAGAGCCGGGGGGGTGTAAACTTTTGAACAGGATGTTTCGGTGTAAATTGCTATTATTTTGTTTACAGATCTTATTTTTTTCATTTAGTACTGCCCTTCAGACGCTGCATAAGATATTTACATATGATGTTTCCCAGAAGACAAAATAATAACAGTTGAACTTTATTGTAAATTCAGTTATTATTATATATAGTCTTGTGGACTAGTCATGTGAAATTCACGACAGTACTAAATAGTTTTACTAAACATTTATGATCCCTCATTCATTTATATATATATATATATATATATATATAAAATTATTAACATTTTGCAGATTCTGGAAGGTGTACGTAAACTTATGACCTTAACTGTACATGATTTCCAGGCCTGTAGATTGTGTGGTCAAGACAGAGTGAAATGAATTCGCAGAGTGGCTGTACTATGATGATATAATCACAATTTTCAACTGTTTCCGTTGGCAAGCAAGCTGTCTATGTGCTGTAAAACATAGTCCTCTGGTTTATTTACCTGTACACTCTACTTTGCATGTGCTAGTCGGAAGTTAAATATTTACGAAATAACAGCTCATTTTAAACAGGAAGCACTAACTGCACTGCTTCCACACAGTCTCAGCACTCTTGTAGTATAATCCTATTTGAAATCATTTGAGCTGCTTTTTAAACCAGCTGGATGCAAGCAATAAGCAGGCAAAAATAAATAAATCTCAATCTTACCATATTTATGTTAGGAGCCGAGTCCCTACAAAAATATATCCTGCAACATTTATTACTCGACTAAAAATCCAAGCGTTGCTGAGAAGACGCTGCAAATCATTATGCAATCTGACACTTACATTACACACCCACACAGTCCTGATCAGGCGGAAATTAGTAGCATGTAGCTTTAACTATAATTACACTGTAGTTATGGATACACAGATCCTGAAGCTACATATCCTTAGTAGAGCAACATCTGGAACCATGCTGAAAGGGATGTTAACTTACAACCATTGCTACTTTGTGTACACAAACCGAAAATACAGTGATCAAGTAATGAAGTGATGACATGAGGATGATGATGAAGAGTTTGTCCTGTCTGACTGTCTTTCTCTGTGCTGTGGCCCAAAAGTTGAAACTTCCACCTGAATTCAATTTCCTGTGGGATATTAGCTGTAAACCATCTTTTGCATCTGTTTTGAGGAAGTGAGCAAAATGGCAGCCTCTTGCCAGCTGTGTGTGAAACGTTGCTGTATGGGTGTGTGAGGCCTAACCTCTTCATCCTCCTCCATGTACTGGTTATAGCGCTGCTCCATCATCTCCCTCTGCCAGCGTTCCTGCTCCAACGTCTGCTGGATCAGCTGTGCTACCTCGCTCTGCTCGCCGGGCTTCTCTCGGCCAATGATAAACCTGCAGCACACACATCGTGATGTTCCACTGGTGAGATCTGATTTTGGTAAGACATCATTTAGTTTTAGCACCTCCATCATCATAGAATGGCTTGTGCATTTAATCTCATGATCTTAAGATTTTAAGCAATTCATAAGGGTATTGTTAATCAGTATGATTGTTCCTGTTGTTTGTTTTTTTTTTTTTTTAATTGCTTTCGAATGTTGTTTTCAGTGTTATTTGTTATGTCCTGTGTCTGAATGTCATTTGTGTTCACTATCGTGCTTGTTTTCTTAGCACACACAATGAAAGAAAAAAAAAAAACCCATCAGGTCAGAAATATGACTACACTGTAAACCAGTCTACACTATGCATTTATTTTGTAACCCTTTCAATGGACAATTAAACTGAAGCAGAAAAACAGCAACATACTGTAACGTGTACACTTGCTACCCTGGGGTAGCTCATCCAGCTAAAGCACTGCTTCTGCATTCAGTGTTGATGAACCTAATCTAATCCACAGCTGTGCCAAATGGCATCTATAGCTCAGGCTTCCAGTTGGCCTCTCTCCAGTCTCGCTATGCAATGCAATAACCAGTGGACGAGTCTGCTCTGAGCAGCAATACAGAGAAAGACACATTTACGGCAGGAAAGCACATGAAAAGTACGCACCAGAGCACATGACCAGACTGGTAGTGTTGAGGTATGATAAAGATGGCATCTGTGGCAATGAGAAGCCACTTCTGCTAAAACCGGGACGGAAGCTGGGAAAAAGTGAAAGAGTCTTTGGCTGTAGGGTTACATTTTCATGCCTGAGTGGGAACCCCTGTTACACGTGCACTTTAAACGACAAGTAAATAGGAAGGAAGTTAAATCAGTCTGCACCGGATTTTTTGAGAATGTTGTGGGGAAAATTGCTTGATTTTGCTGCGGCTTGTTACAAAAAAAATATTTGCGGAAAAATACTTGAATTGGTGAAATTCCCATTGCACATTGCAAGACATTGTTCTGCACGGTCTTTTCGCAGTGATGCTTGTTGGTAAATGAGACCATTTAGCTGTACTCATGTTCAACTCACGTGACTCGAAGAGGGCTTTGGCTGAATACGCGTAGTGATGACGTCAAATGATGTGCTGTGATGATGTCACATGACGTGTCTTGGCCCAAATCTGCAGAAAATCTTTGGTAATTTTGAAAAAAATTGCAAGCTCCTCTGAATATTGCAGAGTTTGCTTGATTTTGCTTTCATTTCTGCGATCATAAAATCGCAAAATCCTGGAGAGATTGTTAAATGTAAGTCGCAGGTTCATGCATGGACAGAAGCCAATAGTCACACTGATGCTTTCAGTCCATTTAAATTTTTTTTTTATAAAATGTTCAGGTATTCAGAGGCAAAAATCATGTTATGTTAGTTGTCTACAGTAAGTCCATTGAAACACAATTTCCTAAATATTGGCAAAAAAAACCCCAAAACGTGTCATGATGCAGGAAAAGGTCTAAATATGTCTTTTTTTTAAAATCATGGATTTATTTCCTTCTTAAATAACAAAATGTACTCGAAGTGATTGAACACAGTTAACAATTTTCGAAAAAAGAACATGTCTGGACATTTGACCATCACACCCATGTGTGGACCTTCCCCACTGTTGCCACAAATTTTTAACCACACAGATGCCTTTGTATGCTGTGTATATATTTATGTCATAGCAAAATATATATAATATAAATTTAGTATGAATTAATTTTTTTTTTTTTCAGATAGGCTTTAAGCATGCCTTCGACAAAAGAAGAATATATTGAAATGATTTTCATGGCCGGATCGGGAAGCTGTCGCAAGGTTGCGATGGACTTTAATAAGAAACATACCAACCACAACACACGGCACTGTTGCCAAACGTACAAACTGACAAATTCAAAAAGACTAGAAGTGGACGTATAAACTGACAAAGACACAACGGACATGGTGCTGGCAAACACAGTCCCCTATGTATTAGGGCTGCACATTAATTGAATATCGATCGTGATTACGATTTTGACTGCCCACGATTAAATGAACATGATCGACTGCGATATTGACGTTTAAAGTTCGTCCTCCGCTCATAGAAAACTCCGCTGCAGATCAAATCAAGCGCTTCCTACACTACAGCCAATCACCATAGAGCGGCGCAGGGATGACGTCATTTTGTATTGCCAAAAACCCGGAAATGGAGTTAGCGTTTTAGCACTTCCCATTCCATCGTCCCGAATCAATGGGTTTTTTGGATGGGATTTTGGTTAAAATCCTGAAATAAGGTCTGTGGTGAACACAAGCTCAAAATATTTTCACGTTTTATTCTACGACATGAAATACACCAGTAATACCCCACTCGTCAGTTTTTAAAGCTTTTACATGTATTTAAAAAGGCGCTTGCTAACATGTTGCTAAATGGGACTACAGACGTTGTCGGGGACATTAAACGACATCAGGTCGAACAGAAAAAAACTTTGCAGATTAACTGGTTCAGGTTTGCTGAAATGTGGATGTAGATTTACTCCACAGAGTAAATCCGTATTATGGAAAATGTTTTTAAATCAAGTACGGAAAAGTTGTGGGAAGCTTGGTGATGGCGACGTTGACGTCAAGCGACCATGGTGTAGTTCGTTTATAGCATACGGTTAGCTGTTTATTTCTGCCGATTGTATTTAGGTTTCAAACTTCATAAAAGTTGTGTTCATTTGTGAAAATTATCTTGATGGACAAAACGTGTTAGTGTTATAAACTTTTGTTAATCACAGAGCTTATTTTTTGCAATAATCCAAAAGCCTATGTGAAAATCTTATTGGGTTTTTGTTGAGGGAATCAGTGTGATGCTAACTTCCGGGTTCCGGTACAAAAAATGATGTCATCCCTGCACCACTCTACTGGGTGATTTGGCTGCGTCGCTCCTCCTGTAAACACTGTTATTGCCTTTTCTGCATACGCCTGAATTGTTTTCATTTGGTTGCATTTTGTTATATTTGATGCATATTTTCATTTGGTTGATGGCATTTTTATTTTTACTCATCCTATATTTTGGGTACAATTGTATTTATATTTTGCTTCTACGAGATGTTGCACTTTAAGGACCAGTCTAATTTGATGCAGAGATTTGTACATTAGCAGGAATGTAGCACAACATGGAGGTGAAAGCAGCGGTCTGTTTAATTAAATGAGAAAGTGCAATAAAAATATGTGGTCCCTAAAATCAATGAATAATCGTGATAAATAATCGTAATCTCAATATTTATCATAATAATCGTGATTATCATTTTGGCCATAATCGTGCAGTCCTACTATGTATGGAGACTTTTGGGACACCCTGTAGTTTGGTTATTTAATTTATTCAGTTGCATGTCTGGTTTTTGCTAGCTAGGCTTAAAGGGAAAATGTTAAGGTTTAATTAGCAACCAGTACTGTTTCTCGATATATCTGAGTGCTTGACTACAAAATTACTCAAAATGCCCATTGGAAGTGGACAAACTCAAGTGTTTGAAACATAAATATTACCAAATCTTCTGATTTCTTACTGATGGCCCATCTTGTGTACAGGGACTTTCATGGCAAATGTGACTGATAATGTTTAAAGACTACAAAAAGCACATACATCACTGGTTAAAATAGTCATAATAACACAGGGTTTGAGTGTGAGAGCTTTCAGAAAGTACACTGTCTGTCAAAACTAAAGCGACAGTTTAATTTATGAATATGCATAACTGATAACACAGAGCCCACTGAACTGTGTCTCTGAGATAAGATTTTTTGGCATACATGTTAAGAGTGAGTGACATTCCTCCAGCTTGGCTGATTTCTGTAAGAAAACAGAAACAGTAGGCTGGAGAAATGCACGTTTCTGCTCACAACACAATCAAATCTATTTAGATAGATTTAGATTAGATTGCAATGTAACTTGCACAAAGAAAACCCACTATGTGGTATCCTGTATCACTGCATGCCAAGGACAATCCACTTAAATCCACGCAAATGTGTTCTTTTCATGGAAAAAACAAGTACACACAGTGGATAAAATGTGTCCTTTTTTTAGAATGGCGTAGGTTCAGATTTCAGTACACAAACATGAACATTATGCAATAACACCATGGAGAAACAACCTTACAACAATACTGAAGGGCAATATGAAGGGTAGATTGATTTCAGCTATAGGGAAGGTTGATTTCAGCTATTGGTTAGTGGTACAATCAATCCTCTGACATTCGATTTGTTACAGCTCCTCAGTAAAACAGTATATACACTCACCGGCCACTTTAATAGAATCACCTCTACTCCTGCTCATTCATGCAATTATGCAATCACGTGTCAGCAGCACAGTGCACAAAATCACAAAGAGCAAGTGCTTCTGGTAATATTCGCATTAAATATCATAGTGGGGAAAAATTGGAAATTTTACAAAAAGATCAGTCCATGTTTTTCCAATCTTCAGTTTGATGAGCCTGTGCCCGCTGTAGCCTCAGATTACTGTTCTTGGTTGACAGGAGTGGAACGCAATGTGGTCTTTTGCTGTTGTAGCCGGTCCGCCTCAAGGTTCTCCATAATTGCGCATTCTGAGATTCTTTTCTGCTCACCATGGCTGTAATGAGTGGTTATTTGATTGACCGTAGCCTTCGGGTCTCAACCCTGGCCATTCCATTCTTGTTTTTCGCACCGTTCTATGTAAACTCTAGAGACTGTTGTGCGTGAAAATCCAGGAGATCAGCAGTGTCTGAAATACTCAAACCATTCCATCTGGCACCAACAACCATGCCAAGTCAAAGTAACTGACATCACATTTTTCCTAATTATGACGTTTGATGAGAACATTAACCGAAACTCTTATCATTACGAGTATCTACACGGTTTTATACACTGCATTACTGCCACATGATGTGCACATGTAGATATGTGGATGGTGAGTGTTGTTTAGAACTGTAGGGATGTCTAATGATTTGGCTACTGACACACACATTCTCACTGATACACTCCATTCACAGTACATACATTACGAGTGTAACAATAGCAGGCATTTGCTTACTTGACAGTGCCGGTGGTGTTTCTCAGGACAGATGCCGCGAAATTCTGTGTTACACCCACCAGACTGGTGCCGTCGACCTCAACTATCAGGTCATTCACCTGGATCCTGGTGGAAAGGGAAACGAGACAGCTTTCAGGAACATGAGATGCAGACCGGTCTTAGTAATTCTGTTAAGCCATTTTCCCATGCCGAGTGTATTTATTCATTAAGCACTTTTATTAAATTCATTATTACAGTAATGAATAATTGGGATGATTAGATTCACAGCTGCTCAGCTGAATCATCGTCTACCATTACTGCTTGAAGTGGAATAACAACTCCATGTGAGTTGTTATATCACAAGAACTCTAAAACATTTAGGGCTAACATTAAGGGAGGAGCCGGCCTTCAGTAATTCATAGCTATTAAAATGATGAATTGCTACTCTCTGCCTCCTCCATCATAAAAATTGGATCCTTGTGTGTGGCTTACTTTCTCACTTGTTCAGGCTAGCTCAGACTGTTACGGCCAGTGAGGGACTGTTGTGGGATGTTTGAATGAAAGTGCAGGACATCATGTACATGGTATCTGCATGTGCTACTGGACACTCACAGAAACCTAGTACGGTGGGCTTTAAAACGCATAATGTGTGGTAATATGGGAAAACCTGTCAGTTGTCGTTGGTGCTGAATTCTGGCAAATAACCAGAAAAAGACAACAATTTTTTTTTTTTTTTAATTTTTTTTTAACGGGTTTTGACCAAAATTTTCCAAATGGAAAATTCCAAATGGACCAATTTATTTTTTCTGCATATGACATACACTAACAACTCTAAGAATCCACAAATATATTTCACCAAAATGACATGTAAATGTGTTTAGCTCAGTAGTTTTTTTCTTGCCGAGGCTTTCTGCAAAGGTCATGATGATTATGGAGCCAATTTAAAAAATGCAGTGGTGAAAGTCTGCATGAAGTCTGCTTAAGGACATAAAACCTTGCTCGCTAAGTGTGATTTTCTAACACAGTAAATTGCATGCCTGGATCGGGTTTTTGATTAGCTTTTATATAGTCATAGTGAAACTGATAGAAATCTAATCAGTTCAGTTTGTAATCAGATAGTAGCTCTCAAAATGTCTGTGAGCCACCCTTGGCACAGACGGAATGGAATTTTTAAATATGATTTTCTCCTTTTACACTTTTTTTGTTGTTGACGTAACCAGTCTTTCTTTGTGAGAAACTTGCAAAAACAGAACTGTATTTCAGTTCAGGAAAGTCTGGAGTTTTCAGAACTCCATATAGCAAAAAAACATCAACATTTCACCAAGCAAAGAGTTTTCTCAAACGTAACATCAGCTGACCTGAGTTCAGGTTTACCTCAATACCAATCTCAGTTCTCGAAATGTTATAAAAAGTGAACCTCGTTTTTAGTGAGCTGTAGACGAAAATCATTTCTTGATTACGTCTAACTGAAGCTATAAACAAACAGGGTCGGGACTCAGGTCTGTTCTGTGGATCTATATCTGTTTAGTATATTTCTGACCTTCCGTCACGGTGAGCAGCACCTCCCTCCGTCACAGTCTTGACGAAGATTCCGAGTTTCTCCAGGCCCATGTCTGCGCCAGCGCCCATTCCGATGATACTGATCCCCAACCCGTCGCCATCTGACCACGCAGAACCACACAGAAAGATCCTCATGGTTTAAACAGTAGTATACTATAGAGGTCGATTGATTGAGCGGTTTTTGCCGATTAATCGGCACAGATAACTGATTGCTGGAACTATCGGTTATCTGCAAAAATCCACACAGGTAATTTTTTCCCGGTTGCACCCGTTGTGGGAGCAGCTGAGAAGGGTCTGCTGTAATTATACAGTAATTATACACTGACAAATTTTCTCGTGTTATTTGTAGTGTTTTTTTTTGTTTGGCTCTATTTTTATTTGCTATCTGGAGTGTTACTTCGTGGTTCGGTTTGGATGTATATCTTTTATTGACTTTAATATATATTAATAGTTAATATATATTAATATCGATATATTTATTCCATTAAAAAAAGTACAGTATGTTTTCATTACTGTTTAAAGTTCAGCACTATTTTACTTTGAGTATTATATTTTCATTCACTATCAATTTTAAAAACTATCGGTTGATTAATGGGTTATCGGCAGGTACCGCCCGACTATCACTCGACCTCTACTTATACCATCAAGTTCTTTATTTGCAAGTGAAGAGTAATTACATTAATGATGCTCTGTTCCAGTTTAAATAGATAAATGACATGAACTAACACAAACATTTAATAGACCAGTTT
Source organism: Ictalurus furcatus (assembly GCF_023375685.1). Classification (NCBI taxonomy): domain Eukaryota; kingdom Metazoa; phylum Chordata; class Actinopteri; order Siluriformes; family Ictaluridae; genus Ictalurus; species Ictalurus furcatus. Next base: position 29,098,224 of record NC_071256.1, on the reverse strand, counting down.
GGTATGACCTACAGCCTTTTCAATGCACCTGCTATCAATTACGGGACTGGCTTTCCATAAACTTGTCTCAGCTGATCAGTAAAATCTAAGCCAAAAGCTCTACGCATGCAAGATTTACAGTCAAGCTTTTCTAATTATAGCATTTAGTAATCTGACTTTAGCGTAACCACCCAGCGGCTCTTCTGCTTTAAACCTGAGCTAAAGAGAGGGATAGAATGTGATACCTTTCTCCAGTTCTACGGGGAAAAGGTCCAGCCTCTCCACTCTCTTCTCCAGCTCGTACTCAGCCGAGGCTGCCATAGGGTCGACGTCATCGTTACGCCGGTCATAATCCTCATTGGAGTACGTGGTGAACACCTGGAGGTCAAAGGTAAAGCAGCAGGATTGAATATGGAAGCTTGGTATATCAGAACACTAACACAGGTGCAGCAGTAGAATAGCAATCCACTTTTATTTAAAGTGTTTGCTTAAACTCACGACTCATGATCGTTTATGATGGAAAACGCATCCCTGAGGAGAATAAAATCCTGCCTTGTTTATAATACACTAAAATCTCACTGTTTATGAAAATACATAGTGGGGTGGACAAATGAGAAACTCCTTTAGCTAGCCTATCAGGTAAAGTGAAAGCTCTAATATACTGGTCAGTCCCATGTTTTGGTGAGCAGGCAAAAAAAAAAGAAGCTGTAATTACTTTATTAATGTATTACAGTATGGCAAACTAGATAGCTAGTGAAATACATGAATATAGACAAAAACAAGTGTATAAATTCCAGTGCAGAAAAAAAAAATCAGCCATAGTCATTATCCTTTTCTAAGAAAGCATCTGAGGTAGCACATCAGGGTTGTGCCCTCAACGAAAACTCTGTGAACTGCTGGTCAAGGTTTGGCGAAGAGCTGTGGTGTTTTCTCTGCACATCACACAGAAAGCGTGTTATTACAGTCTGCCTGGTGTTTTCTCTCTCTCTCTCTCTCTACATGTCTACAACAGCGAGGTGACTGCATGTTATGATAGCAGTAGATTTATATGGCGGCTTTAGTTTTTCCACAAACCTGCATGTTGCTAATTCTCGAAAGATTGTGTGTCATCCATAGAGGATAATTAATCTGCCTAGTAAAAACCTGATGTGTGTAGTGCAGCCAGCGGTAGGATACGAGCAGCGCACGATGTTTTTACAGCAATGAGTTCTGTCACATTTGCTCGAAATATACATGCCAAAAAAAGTCAATAGCCAAGTAGTGTTTTTTTCTTTCTCTGGTAACTGAATGACGAGAAAAATATGAATATGAATAAAAAGCTGATAGCTTTTACGGGACGTGTAATCTTCTTGTCCCAGGCGCCTGGGGTAGTGATTCGTCCACCCCTGAGACACCAAGAGGAAACAGGCAGGTCAGCACATAGGCTTCTCAGATAACACCAGCACCTACAGTACAGACGCAGATCTGTGGATATAGATGATGGAAGGAAATGCCTAATGAAATTATCTAATCTGACTCTTTTCTCTTCAGGACAGGATACATTCCATTTATGAAAGCACTCAACAGAACCTATGGAAGGTTTGTATATCTCTCTCCCTGTGTGTGTGTGTGTGTGTGTGTGTGTGCTACTTGGTTGTAATGGCAAACCCTTACAGCTGGAGAGAATTCAACTGTACCTTAATGCAGACTAAAATAAACTACAAACTTCAAAACAAAATGAATGACTCATCAAACTCACTGAAAAGCCTAGATGACAAATTAATTTGCTCACCAGAAAAAAGAAGAAAAAAAAAAAATCTGTTCCTTGTTAAAAGGAAGTTGTGTCTCACTGGGCTGTGTAAACTTTCCTGCCATAGTATTTTTTACACACAGTAATACATTTACAGTATGGATGAGGCACAAGTGAGAGATAATTAAGAATGGGTGTCAGGAGAATTGAGTTCATCCACTGGCCTGAAGTATCTTATTAATGAGAAAACACTTGTTTGTGTTTAAACACCTCGTCCATCTCTGATGCCGCTTTAATGTGGCTCACAGAGCATCAAGTGTGGCGATTTACAAAAAGACGTCCTCCATCCTGCTTATTCCCATATCGACCGATAAAGGCAATTTTTCACGCTATGGGCCATCGGCTGAACATCCGCAAAATGATCTGCCGATAGAACACGACTGTTTCAATCTTGAAAAGAGTACAAATGGCTTTAAATAGGTTTAATAATCTTATATTTGGTTTACTGTAATATTACTGCAATATTACTACAATAAAGGAAATACTAGATAGATTTGACCATATTCAAGCTATTTCTACTTGCTAAGATGTCATATTTTTTGCCGTATAGTAATTATTAACACTAATATGCGAAGTAATGATCGGACAAATCACTAGCCCAGGTGTCTGAAATAAGAAGGTTTCGTGTCCTGGTAATTATTTCGTTTATTTGTAGTTGCACGTAGTGCTAACAACCCGAGAATGAAAATAAGTCTTATCCCCACTGACTTTTGGAAGACAAGAGTTTTCACGTATGTTTAAACATGACGGTATCACACACATCGCGGCTGTAACTGAATCCCACCGCCCATCAGCTTTTTACGAGTTCAATTAATTCGCTTGGACCTTTTCATAATCAGGAACGTGCAGGTTTGTGGAAATACTGGCTACGGTAGAGCTATTTTTTTTACTAAGCAGATCTTTGACAGATGATCTTTTCAGAATCAGGAACATGTAGGTTGGTGGAAACATTGACGAAACCAAACCAAGCAAAGTGTGACGCCGTCGTATCACTCTCCTGTGCTCGCCCTACATGCAGTCAGCTTGTGCTGAAACTTGCCAAGAGAAAATAAAGATGCTAACCAGACGCTAATAATATTTTTTACATTGAACACCGTGATTCACAGCCAAACACTTTGTGGATCAGGAGGATCCTCAGTTGTCTCTTCCCCAGATATTCATATTCTTAGTCTGTATTAATGCACTTCTGACAATGCACAATACACAAGGACATTTACATTTACCTGACACTTTTATCCAAAGCAACTTACAATTGAGGTTTGTTAAAAGCCTTGCTCAAGGACCCAACCTCCAAACTTGGTGCTGCTGGGATTTGAACTCGTGACCTTCCGATTAGTAGGTCAAACTCTTGTCTGATTGGTCCTGCTTCCAGTGAGGATAAAATACAACACTCCGTTCACTGAGGATTCAAAATTTTACTGTCGTTCAGTTACGTAGTGACAAACCGCTCCGAGTGGAGAATTATTCGGGGCTAAAGAAAAAACCTTTGGTGCTACAGCCCTAATGCCCAGGCCAGGTTACACCCCTGCTGTACAGTATACCTACAGTTCACAGCTATATTAGATATTTTATAGTCCGATGACGACACATCTACAGTCAGTTTAACAGTTTTTTGGTGAAATTTACTACTGTTTTTTGACAGTTTGTTAGCTAAATTAACTATCGTGTATCGTACAAATGTCCTCAAGAATCGTGACATAATTTTTTTTTGTCATATCACCCAGCCCTTCCTTTTACTAAGCAGATGTTGAATCTAGAAATGTTCAAACAATGCTATTCTAACAAAGTTTCGATAAATCTGGTTTGAGAAACCATTTTCTCTCGATCTCTTTACTCAATTCAATTCAATTTTATTTGTGTAGCGCGTTAGACAATGGTCATTGTCTCAAAGCAGCTTTAGAGAAATATATATAAACACAGGATACAGATTTTAAGTGTGTGGATTAATCCACAAATTAAAGTGAGCGAGCCGGTAGCGACGGTTATCCGATGGTTATGTTCATTTCACCCTCTCAGTGTTTCATCGAATAAGATCGGCGTCTCTGTGTCATGCAAAAGATTACACTGTAAGGGTGTCGGTATCTTTCACTTCTGACAGGATTATCAGTTGTTCCTGTTCATCAGCTTCCTTATTTCACTGCTTCATGTTTTACTTCCTTTGCTCTTCTCGCACGAGCGCTCTCTTCCTCTTTGTTAAAGCCCTCCTGTGGCCGTGCTGACTGTTAGCTGTTTGAGCTCTCAGCTCTGCTCGTGCTTGGTCTTTGTCATTCCGAAATCATACACATCACTCTTCTAGCGTTATCGTCTAACCGTGTCTCTCAGTCCGTGTCCAACACGGAGTAAACCGAAAAGTCTTTATTCTGTCTTTACTCATTCCATTTCAACTCATCTCTCGCTCTACCAAAAGCTCTGTGTGTGTGTGTGTGTGTGTGTGGAGGACAGCAGCAGGCAAAGCCATCGCCCCTCACTGTGAATGCCATCACACTGGTCACATGGTCCCATCTCCATGGCAACCCCCAGGCTTTCCCTCTCTTACTCTCTCACACACACACACACACACACTTCTTTTTTCCATCTCCATCTTATTCTTTTTTTTTTTGAGGAAATGTCACAGAAGCAAATTCACACGGTCAGTATGATGAAAAAAGTCGTTGACGCATGTCAGTCCAGCTCAAACACATTCATCTACATTCTTCATGTTTCTGGACATGATCTCGCAGCCTCATATTCTGCTCTATTCCAGCTGCTATCCAGATTTTCATGAGGAACGTGTGTTTGAGCGCTGTGTTTAATATATGCATGTGTTCCTTCTTGGAGTCTCTCTCTCTCTTTCTCTCTCTCACTCTCACCGGACGTGCCTGAGAGACACATGCACGGCCTCTCTGATATATCTTCGAGAGGACTAACAGGTGGAGAAGGAGAGCGGGGGAGAGAAGAAAATAACAAACAGGGGAGCCGAAAGACAGAGAGAACGGAGGAGAGAAGAGCGAACACGTGCTTAGAACAGAGGCAGGATGAGACGAGAGGTGGAGACAAGAGGAGATGGAAAAAGATGAGCCTGGACAAAACGAAAGAAGACTGAAGATGAGACAAGATGAAATACGACGAGACGAGAGACAAGGAGACAAAATGAGACGTTGCGGAAAGAAGGGCAGAGAAAACGAGATGAGATGAGACAGCACGGAACTAAACGAAACAGTATCAACAGATGAGAGATGAGACGGGGAAAGAAGAGGCGAGACGTGACAGGGACAAAACAGATGAGAGACAGACAGATGAGACAAGACGAGTGGAGGCTTTCTATCAGCTTTGCCTAAAGAACAACTCATACATGCTGAAAATTCAAACCTCTAACATTTAATCTGTATCACACGCATCCATGCTCAGTTTCCTCGGCCTGACAATGTGTGTATGTGTGTATGTCTGTGTGTGTGTGTGTGTGCGCGCGCGAGCGCATAGAAAGCAGCTGGTCTGGCTACTGTTATTTCTCCAGTTCTGCTTGACTCAGCCATTCCCGAGGTCCCGTAGGCATGCAGAGGATGATGATGATGCGTTAGAATAATAGCCAAAGTCTATTAGCTTCTCATACAAACACTCTATGCATAGCTAACCATATACAGAATATATATATATATATATATATATATATATATATATATATATATATATATATATATAAATATATATATATATATATATATATATATATATATATATATTTATATTTATACACACACACACACTAAAAATGCACAACCTGCTCTCATACCAAGACTCACAATCCCCGAAACCCACACACACTATACAAAGTACACCTATGAATAGTAGAGCCTAGTACTGACATACAAAATCAGTCTATTACACCCACATACTGTACAATCTTCTCACACACACACACACACAGGATGTAATTACTTGCTGCTTCTACACCTCATATGGAGGATGAATATTACAGAATAGCGCAATACACACACACACACATACACACACACGCACACACACGCACACACACGCACGCACGCACGCACACAGTAGAAGAAGAAGCCTATATTTGTAACACATATATTACAGCAGAGTGAAATTTTTTTCTTCGCACACCCCAGCATGGCAGGAAGTTGGGGTCAGAGCGCGGGGTCAGCCATGATATAGCGCCCCCTGGAGCAGAGAGGGTTAAGGGCCTTGCTCAAGGGCCCAACAGTGGCAGCTTGGCGGTGCTCTAATGCTGTAAATGCTGCATATACAGTATATACACTGGCAACTTTAACAGGAATGCTTACACAGCTGAAGATTGGAAAAACATTGCCTGGTCTTTTTTCACTCTTCAGCTAATCAAGTTTGGCGAATCTGTGCCTTGTTTGGCGTCAGCTTCCTGTTCTTGTCTGAAAGAGCGGAACCTGACGTGGTCTAATGTCCATTTCGAGGTGCCGCTCTTGTCGGCCATCTGTGTTGTGTGTTCTGAGATGCTTTTCTGCTCACCTCAGTTGTAAAGAGTTATTTGAGTTACAGTAACCACCAGTCTGGTCACCAGTCCCCTCTGACCTCTCTCATTAACAAGGCCTGCAGAACTGCTGTTCGCTAGATGGTTTTCCGCACCAGTCTGTGTAAGCGCTGTTGTGTGTGAGAATCCCATGAGATCAGCGGTTTCTGAAATACTCAAACCAGCCCATCTGGCACCAACAATCATGGCATGGTCACAAGCTCCTGACCTGCCTATGCATGATTTTATTCCAAGTGCTGCTGCTACATGACTGGTTGTTTGGATAATTGCGTGAAAGTGTAGGTGTTCCTATTAAAGTGGCTGGTGAGCGTATACGCACACACACACTTGTCTTACTGTCCTCATGCAGAGTTTTCATTGGCATCATATGCCTACACCTAAACCTAATCCTAAATTTAACTACAGTATCCAAAATGAAACATTTGGACTCATAATTTGAAAAAATAATAAGAAGAAGTAATAAAAGCTGCTGTTTGATTTGGCTGGTCCCCACAAGGACAAAAATGCCAGATATTCCTATCCTTGTGAGGACCTTTGGTCCCCAACCAATATATAAAACCAGCCCACACACACTTGCACAGAAACCTGCAAAATTCAATAGCTTTTTCTAATAGCCAGCACATGTGTTTAGTGAGTCTGTGAGCCTATACGTAATCTGTGTCTAGTCAAGAAAACCACTTGACTGAGTATGAGGGAATGCACAAAACTGTGTGCATGTGTGTGTGTGTGTTTTCCCTCACTTGCAGCTCTTCCCAATTTTGGAACAGGCAGCTGCTTTCACGCCTCTCTCATGACCAGAGAAAACTAGGCACTCCAGGCCCTATTTTGACACCCCGAGCCTGGTTGCTATGGAGATTGTCTTTATGTGCAGAAAGGCGACAACACGCACACACACACACACACACACAACATGAAGTGCTCACAGGAGAGCCCCCAGGCATTGAGGGAGGTTGCGACAACTATTCTTAGCACTGCGGGTTTTGTCCATTGACTCCAGTCTAGAACAGCAAGCCTCCTGTATTTCTAGAAACAAAAGGAAATTCATGCATGCATGTGACTGCACTGCACGACAGCCTAGACGTAGAGCAGAGACACACACAACAAGACAGGAGAAAAATCAGCATTTTTTTTTTTTAAAGAAATACATTTATTAGCTAGCCTACCTAGTCCAGACATTTGGTTGCCTAGAAACTGTGCAATTAATGTCCCACTCAAATACACATGAGGTGAGTGCAGATTCAGCTGACTTATCATATGGATAAATGAATGCTTGTACCTTCTCACTTACTTGTTTATATTCTGAAGAGCCACCAATGTCGCTTTGCAGTTTTGAATTGCCACCCACTTTGGTTTGAATTAAAATAGGGCTGAACCTGTTCATTATAAACCATATATATATATATATATATATATATATATATATATATATATACACACACATATATATATATATATATGATAAGCATTGAGGATGATAAGCATTTCTTGAGGACATTTCTACGACACACGATGAGCATCACGATATATAATTTAGCTAGCAAGCTGATCAAAAAACTGTTCGACTGAGTTCGACGATACTTTTCTTTAATGCCTACAAAGACGAAGAAGATTAAGTTTTAAAAGATGACGTCAAACCAACAGCATCCATTCAGTATCGTTTAATTTGCAAATATTAAATTTTTTTTTTTAAAGTGTATCGCATAATCACTTATCACAATATCAAAATTATATCAATATATCACCCAGCCCTACTTTTACTCACATTGAAAATGCAGATATTTAACCCTTATGTTCCTTTTGGAGTTGTGGAGACCCCGGTTACTATTTAACCGCTTAGAAAATATGCTTAACATTGTATTAGTTACTTGATACTTCTCAGCTTTCCTTAATCGTATGTGAACTGCTTACGAGCATGGACATGACTTCAAAAGTGCCAATTGTTCGTTGGCAGGACTTTATAGGTATGTTTGTTCATATATAATCTATAGACCGTAAAATACTTCACTTTATGGTGTAATACTAACAGAGGATATCCATCATCTTTCTGAAATGTGCATGCATATAAAGCTAAAGGGAAGGGTTAAGGCTTCTATCGTTTTCGAGCGAATGTATTACACAGTCTATAGCATTACACAGACTCATAAATCTATGAGTAAGTAAAGGAAACCTCAAAAGACACAAGGAATGATTATATGATAATATGCCATTTGAAAATCTCCCTGCAATGCTGAATAGCTTTATATCACTAACATCAACTAACTTAGCTAGTTGGCTAGTTACCTGGTAGTAAAGTACCTCACACTTTCTGACTGCTAGACCTTCAGGAGGAATTACAGTAAGAGTCTTATTCTCAATGACTTGTATAACCATAGACTTACACATTAAAATGTTTCAAAAGACCCAAGAGTCCTTCATCAATAACATTAGCTTAGCTAGCTGGCTTGTTAACTGCTAGCAACCCAGCTCATACTTTTCACAGGGAGACTTCAGGGATTTTAATAGCTGTCGCAATTTATATAACAGCAGCCAAGCCTTTTAAAATATAACCATTAACACTATTTATTTATTTATTCATTTAATGCTATCAGTAGTATTAGCTATAAAAATTGTGGCACTTGCTTACTCACTGAGCTGGCAGGCTCAGGCTCTCCAAATGCGATTTATATTATCAAATTAAACCAAAAATCTATGTAATTGGAATCAGCCATCCAAAGGACACAAACCATTTAAACATTATCTTTAAAAAAAAATGTAATGTAATTTAACCAACATCTATGAGAAGCTAGTCAGCTAGTTAAGTGCATTAATAAAGACTGTGATCAATATAAGTCTAATTAAAATTGGCCCTACCAGAATGGATTCTCAGTGGAAGCCCTGCTGAAAAAAGAAACAATAGAAACCATCACAGAAATTCTGATGGTTTCCACTACAAATACCTTTACAAACCGTCAGCTAACCATTAAAAACATTAAATACCATTAAATACCATTACTGGAGCTTAATAGTATCCACTAGACATAATGAGCCACCAAGAAAAGGCAACAAATTATCAGTAGAGACATGCAGGGACCATTACAGTTTCCATTAAAACCAATACAAATTCTTTGAGGGTTTCTATTGGGGTTTTTTTTTTCCAGAAGGGAGTTTATGGATGTATATAGGGGTTGCAACAATACACGTCAAGATGCACAATGCCACCAACAATTAACTGAAGTGGGTTCAGAAATACATCAAATGCAAAACTGTTTAGCAATGACGGACAGCGCTGAGTCTTACTCTCTGGTAGATGGACGTGAGACGGAAAAAAAAAATACACTGGACTGAGCAGTATACTGAGAAATTTGTCCTCCAGGCAACAGCAAATGAAACAAACATATAGCCCAGACCCAGCATCTGCTTGCCCTGTCCACCCAGGCTAATGATTTCTGCTGAATAACCTCTGCCAATACATGTGAAAGTCAGTTTTTAAGAATACAACATCACTACTGACACCACTGCCAATAGGGCTCTGATTTAAATACACCACAACCTCTACACTGGAACAGACATCTGTACAGCTGTCAATACTAGAATTCTTATAGTTCTTATAGTTTTTATAGTTAAAGACATTTTAAACACCTTTCATTATCTAAACCAGACATGCCAAGAATCTTCACTGCAACAGAAAGTGGCCTTGCTCTGTCTCACAAATATATAAGCAGAGACCAAAGAAGAAACAGGAAGCCAGCTACAACAACAGGAAGCTGTGGATTGTGATCAGCAGGGGAAATGTTTCGAAACCACCATGTCAGTCGAACATATAGAGATACTCACATGGCCAGGGTGCATCTCAACTCTTACTTCTACCACACAGAGCACAGAAAAAGTTCTCGAGTCAAACATCAAACAGAAATATTCTACTCTAAGCGAGGCTTCATCATTAACGTTCTAAAGATGCTCATTATATTTACCATTCTTGTCTAGTGACTTTTTTTTATGGCTGCTGTAGAACATCGTCTTACAGGGAAATGGCCTGTTTTATAACCTGAACATATAGAAAACACCAGAGAAGGAATAATCACAACATGATCATAAATAATCACAAAACGAGAAATATAAAGACCACAGGGTCACACAAATAATTCTGGATTACACAAACATAAAAATTAATGTAACTATTTTTGGACAATAACAGTTTAAGCCTTTATTCAGCAACTACAGTATAGAAATCTAACAGCATCTAAGAAAAAAAACATTCTGTAGAGCAGTGGTTCTCAACACGGGGTGGGTAGAGAGATCGGAGGGGGGCGCGAATTGTTTTCAAGGAAAAAACACAGACAGGGCATCATTCGGGTACTCTGTGTATTTCACTGATTTTCAAATAGAATGTGCATAAATGAAAAACCCCGTGTTCCCTCTCTCTCTGTATTTTCTTTTTGCTGGGGAGAGGCGGAGCTTAGCCTGCCTTTTATGTAGCTGTCAGTGCATACCAGCGTTGCCAACTTAGCCACTTTTTCAGACCCCTTTAGCGACTTTTCTGCTAAAAAAAAAAGCGCTTAGCAATAAATCTACTGACTTCTGGGACAAACCTTAGCGACTTTCCAAATGTCGGCAGTACTGTCCTGCAAGCGCGAGGTCTTGCTTTCCCGCTGCACTCTCACCTCTCTCTGCATCTGCTCTGTTCAGTGAATGTCTGAGAGCCGGAGATTTAACAATGTCATGGATAACGAGACGCGCCCTTCCTCCCAATTTATATCATTCTTATGCGAATGTTTTTAGAATCCAGACGAATGTAATATAACATGTTTTACGTGTAAAATAGTCCATGTTATTACAGCCTAGTTCTCTTGTTCAAAGTAATTATAGTGTTCAGAAACATTTTATATAATTTATGTTCCATACCTGTCCGTTATATAGTTTTAAAAAAAATCATAAAAGTGATGAAAAGTAATTTTTAAAAAAGTACAAAAACACAAAAGCAAAAATCTATCTATCTATCTATCTATCTATCTATCTATCTATCTATCTAACTAAAACAGATAATAGATTAGGTTATATATAGATAGATAGATAGATAGATTTTATATAGAGTAGATAATCATTATACCTGGTCTCCTACAATATGGGGGAGTCTTGGGTGAGCTTTAGTTACAAAAGGTTGAGAACCTCTGCTTTAGAGGATGATACTGATCTGCTTATAATGGCAGATTGCTGAATCAGTCCTCAGGTCCCCGATTAATCCATTTTATCCCAAGTTGGTCACTGCGATTTCCCACCCACCAGCCAGCTCTCTCTACCCTGTTAAATGACGGATACCAGCCAGGGATGGTGAAGGTTAGTACATGCTTCCTCTGAGACACTACAAGTAGCTGAACACACTCTGAGGAACGCGCTAACTGCCCTCTTCTGCATACTTGAGCTCACATGCACCCACGATTCAATAGTGTAACTCTGATAGACAAGAGAGAGTAATGGAATGCTTCCCACCCAGAACCAGGGGCGCAAGCTGGCCTGGGCATTTGGGGCTGTAGCCCCAAAGATTTTTTCTTTGCCCTGAATAATTCTCCACGTGGAGCGGTTTGTCACTACATAACTGAATGTCAGTAAAAGAAGACGGCGGTGTTGTAATTTTATCTTAAGTGAATGGAGGCGAGACCAATCAGACAGGGTTTACAGGAAAATACTTGTGTCTTATTGGCGGACAGGTCTCAAATTCTTTTTCAAATTATTATTTTTTTACCAGTAAAACGGTTGAAACTGAAACACTAACATCCTCTTATGCTGAGCAGGAAAACAAGGTGTATAAATATCTATACAAGTTCCACGTTACACAAACATGATATGAGCAGAGTATAAGTGCTTAATGTACTTTGCAAGGCATTTTATCGGTCTGATAGTCCTACAAACAATGATAACAACCGAGGAAAGTTTTATGATAAAATCCAACTTTCTGACCAATTAGCCCACACAAGCAAGAAAAAATTATTCAGACTTTTGTCCAGCAATGTAAAGGTGAGCTTAATACATCGACAGCTGTGTCTTATAGCATATAAGGAAGTAATATCATAAATACTAACCCTGCATGCTAGTAATGAATAAATAATCGGAACGATGTGTGAAATGCATGCCGACAGAGGGTTTTTCCTGCTTTGAGAATCAATCATTAAAGCATGGAAGATCCCTGACAGAGGCTGACAGAGCCGTGATGAAGTCAAATCACCAGAGGGAGGTACAGAGAGTACCACAGCTCACCTCTTCTGATTCACTACACCACTGATGGAGGAAGGTGTGAAAATGAGAGATGGAGTGAGACAGAGCAGTGTTTTACTGCTCAGTGCAATTAAACTGTTTGTCCTCTCCAGGTTTGAGATGAATGGCGCAGGATGCGTGGCCAAAGAGAGCAGTGACTGATTACGAGCTTCCTGTAGAATCTAATAAAGTGATAGTCTAATCGAGCATTTGTCTTTTTTCTGGATGTTCTAGCTAGCCAGATGGCTTTCAGCAGACTTTATTTATTTCTGAACTACAGAAGTCCAGGGGGACTATTCACAGGACATTTTCCTGATGAATATGTTCATTAAATCAGTCTGATTCTGGGATGAGAGAGTAACCATTGACTGGTATGAAGTCTTTTCAGTTATGTCTATTATGTTTATAATTCAAACGCTTCAAACCGCACAACAGCGCTTTCCCTTTTCTGATTCTGATCCTTTATATTTCTTTAACTACAAGGTTGTAAAATGACTGCTTTTAATTGAAGCGCTTCATTTAAGATGGCCATCTAACACCACAGGAAGAAATACATAGCCATTTACCGTGAAATTGTAATACAGCTGACACAAGAACCCCACACATGCTTTGCTAAATAGCTGCTGTTATGATAACTTAGGTGGCTACTATTATTATCATCGGATGACCTACTTTGTGTTGCTTCATACCACAGGGCTGTGGAATTGTTGAACCTGATTGGTCAGTCAGTGTTAAATAATATTCTCTAACAGCATGACTCTGGATGCAAGTCAAATCACAGGAAATGGCTCTGGTGAAGCTTTCTCTATTTAACATTTATGAAAGAAGACTTCAGTCAGTATCAGTGCTTTGAGGTAAAACTGTTCGTTTAAGTTTCCACCATGGGGAGAGTCTTCAGGACGGAGGGCATATGTTATGTGACAAGCTCAAGAGAGAGGGGAAAAAACGTGTTCTTTAATAATGAATCAATTGTAATCACTGGCAAATTTCTCGGAGGAATAAAGCAGTTCAGGACGTGCCATTATAGGAAAATAATCAACCGTGGAGTAGCAACGGCTGCCTGCTTTGTGCCAGACCACATCACTCCACCCCATCGCTGCTTACTTTCCTCCAACAGCAAATCCTGTTGTGTTATATTCCTTTCATATGCTACATTTCATTATAAGCACGTCTGTAATATTTCAGGCTAGATTCTTCACAATCCGATCAGATTGATTGTTCATATCTGAGCCAGCATTTTTAACTAGTATCGGCCCAATATCGATACAGGATATTGGATTGTGGAATCTCTTATAAGCACAACAATAGTGCAGTAATATATAAACACACATACCTGTTTATCTCCATTGAACGTATAAGTATATTTACCTGGGTAAGGACTCTGGCTCACCACACAATGGGACACTGATAACTTAAATTTCCAGCAGCATGAATACGTACTCGCGTTGTAAAACATCACCAGAAATGAAAAGATTAAAAAAATATTTCCGTTTTATATGTCATATAAATGTGTTAGCTTAATCACACACATTTCTATCATGGTGCTTCAAGCAGGATCGTACACTAGCTAGTGGATTTATTTTTTTTAATCGTTAAATATTTAAAAGTCGCACAAACCGTATACAGAATGTCAAATAAGGTTAAAAATCGCTAACGTAAGCAATCGTTTGAGAACTACAACAACGATAACAAGCTACTTATATTTGTAGATGAAGTTGGCAGAGAGTTCGTCCGCCATTTTTTTTTTTCGAGCTGAAAGGCTTCAGAAAGCATGATATCATTTCCAGTAAGGGAACAGCGTGAACAGTGATGTTCCCTAGTTTTTGGTGCATTATAGGATTTTTAGGCAGTTCCAAAAAACAAGTCTGCGACTGAGACAGCCCTTAAAATGGCCGACTCCCTGATCAGTGCCCTGACTACTGAACTAGGGAGCTGACTGAGACACACCGCAAATCTACTAATCATTCATGACATGATTTAGCATGTATGTAAACTTGTGATTGTAAAATCAAACGATTAATCGTGTTCACCTCAAATAAATGCACTAAGGCAAAATTATGACAAAACCGTGACAGGCTTACTCACGATATTTATATTTGTTGCAGTTTGCTAAAGAGATAAAACTACATTTGAAAATACCAACAACAATGGTTTCCATGGTATAATTTAAACATCAAAAAATAAATGATTTAACAACAAACGAGCATAAATGAAATGTATTGCAATACCAATATAATATCATGAGATTGCATATAGAAGCATAGATTAGTACAGAGTACCCGGCCATCTACAGATGAAGGCCACTGAAGTGCATATATTCACCCAACATAAAAAATCAGTAGTGTGTTGTTTCTGTAATCATCAGGCTGGACGTTGTTCTGATAACACGGTCAGATTGTGTCACACAAAGCACCTAAAATCTTTGTTTCTGCCAGACTGAGTACAGAAAGAGTCATCTGCCTATTCACCTCAATCTCTTTACCTGTGCAAAACTAATCAAGTCAATGGACGACCGAAGCATCAACAAGATGATATTCATATTAGTCAATCCCATATTAGTGTTGATGGATTGGAGGCACCGAGGGGTAATGCTCTAATCTGGCTGGATGTGACATTAATCCCCAAGAGTCAGGCTCCTGGATTAATCTCACACAGGAAGTGTGGCCATGTGCTACTCCTGATCTCCGACATGACTGTACCAGGTACAGCAGTATTGCTGGGTTTTTAAATGTTCACTGCTTGCTCAATTAAGCACACCTTACTTTTTTGGTACAACATCTACAGAGGATATTACTCATCTTTTTCCATGCACAATCTTCATCGGTTAACTTTCCAATCATTTTTAGACGGTTTGACAAATTATGAATAGCAACAGATGAACTTTAGTAAACCTACAGTGTGCACCTATAAGGTCTAATATTTAAGCAAATGAGGCCCTTATGTACAGTAGTAAATGTCTGCATGTGTAAAAACATGCAAATATGATAACACATGAGTTAGACATGAGTTCAAATCCCACCAAGCTGCCACTGCTAGGCCCTTGAGCAAGGCCCTTAACCCTCAACTGCCCAGTTGTATAAAAATGAGATAAAAGTAAGCTGTTCTGGATAAGGGCGTCTGCCAAATGCCATAACTGTAAAACTGTGTAAGGTGATTTACACACAAGATCAACAAAGGGTTACCTTAGCATGTCTAGTTCTGAAATGCGGATTGGATACCTCAAAAAAAGACTACATTTTGAAGAATGTATTATATCTGCGTATCTGTGTGGATCCTCATGTATCCTAGAGATAAGATATAACTGTTTACTTCCTGGTAAGGGAAGGCCAGAAGATCAGGGCATAGGGACAGAGGTAACTGACCATAAAAATGACCATATTCTGAGTTTTCTCAATGAACGCCGTCAAAATACACACACACACACACACACACACACACACACACACATACAGTATTATTTGAAGCAAGACTTACTGGATATATAACAGTCCATCTTCTGTTAATGCTACCTTTACTATTGATATGTAACAATCAATAGACAACTTTTATTAGTTAGTACATAGTTGTATTTTATATAGTTAGTTCTAATTAGTTTTAAACCTTAATATAATCACATCCCATGGCACTGCTGAATTCTGATTGGTCAGAAGGCATTTATGAGTTTTCTAACACAGCATGGCTATAGACATGTAGTGCTGACGGCTGTATATGTATGCACATGTTGTAACACATTACCGTTTCTATAATTTCTATAGGAGACTGTAGCGTCAGCACTTTGTAACATGCAAATACAAAGCTGTTCCAGGTGAACGCTTCAAGAAAAAAAATGAAAACGCGAGGCAGTGAATGCTGGTGAGGGATCAACTGTTTATAGTTGCTGTAAAATAAATGACTAGTTTCGCAGAGGTACCAAAACATTACATGTAACTATAAATGAATGTAAATTACAGCATGCTTTTCTTTAACAAAGTTGTTGTGGCATTAAAAACCTCAGAACGCATATTTATTTATTTCGGACTGTTCAGAAGATGCTGATTACGGTTCTTTTGACAATAGTTCCAGCTGCAAGGTTTATATTAATGTGTAAGTTCCATCCATCTATAAATCCATTTTCCGTATTGCTTATCCTACACAGGGTCACGGGGAGCCTGGAGCTTATCCCAGGGAACTTGGGGCACGAGGCGGGGAACACCACAGATGGGGTGCTAACCAATCGCCGGCACAATCACAAACACTACGGACCATTTGGAAATTCCAATCAGCTTACAACGCAAGTCTTTGGACTGGGAGAGGAAACCGGAGTACCTGGAGGGAACCCCTGAAGCACGGGGAGAACATGCAAACTCCACGCAGATAGAGTGGAGGCGGGATTCGAACCCCAACCCCGACCAAATAAACTCATCTACAATTGTTGATAGGTTTTCTGCGAGGAGATGTTTATTTGGCGTTTTTGCTATGAGTCTCCAGTGCTTTGAAACAATCAGAGAGAAGTCTTTGTTTCACAGATGTTCTATAACATTGAACAGTCTGTACAGGATTTCGAGATTTTTTTTTGTGATTGTTGTGGCTAAAAATGCTTGATTTTGCTGCAGCTTTTTAAAAAATTTGCGATGCAAATGTCTTTCAGAGTGATGTTTGTTGGTAAATGAGACCTTTTAGCTGTACTCATGTTGTGCACCCACGTGAAACGAAGAGGGCTTGGCTGAATACGTCACATGATGCGTCTTGTCCCAAATCTTGGATGAGAAATTGTTGGCAAATTGCTGTGGTATAAGTACGAAAAAACACTTCGGAACGTGCTGTTATTGGACACTTTGCATTGGGCTGTTCATACATCACTTTTGATGATTTTCCTAACAGCATGCCCCATCAGGTTTTATTCCTAACGTAATCAACTCGGCTTTGTGTCGGAGCTGCATCGCACCAGCTTGTCATTTTTTATTACCTTTCTTATCAACTACACGACAGATTATGCTTTATTACTACACAGCATCTCTCATCCATATTCTCATTGTGGATCAGCATCCTTTAACTCAATTTGTGCCTCACACTATAGTAACAGTTCATAGTGGAGACAGTACTGAGCCGCGAAATGTAGAACATAAAGCACAAGAGAGATAAAGCGTGTATAATAACTTAAACTACATAATCAGCACATCTATATGTGCTCTGGTTCACGCGCATTTTGAGCTCCGTCCTTCTAGCGGCACAATATACCTGTTTTCGCACTCGAACATGAAGCTGCAGATAACTCATTACCAGAGAAAATACACAACCACTGCTTGGGGCACATATTACCCATTCATTACCCATAAAGAAACACGAGCATAATTATCAACGGCATGAATTAATAATACAGGAACAGAATGAACGCTGTTTCCAGCAAGCCAGGAGGTAACACCCCTAAGTCGATAACAGTCACTAGCTGTCTAGCGTCCAATCTGCTGATTTAATGTCTACGTAAAACAAAGAAATTAAAGCGAGGTGAAGACAAAGTGAGCATGGAGGAAAAAAGGTACAAGTCCTATATCCTTTGTGTCTTTTCCGGGTACTGTGAATAATACGTCCTTCCTCTACATGCCGCTTCTTTCTCTCTTTCCCCCCCAGACCATGTATGTGCATTTTCACTATATACTATAGTATGAGAGAAATACAAGGACTGTAAAAGATACAAGAGTAACAACAAATAGGAAGAAATAAAGGAAAATTAGGGAAAAGAGTGTTTGAGAGAGCGGGAGACAGAGTGGAGGCGAGAAGCAGATAGAGAAACGGGGCAATATGTCAGAGAAGCGAGATATATTTAGAGAGAGAAGATTATAGTGAGCGTGTCTGGAAGAGGAGGCTGTATGCAAGAGGCTGTTTGTGGAAGAGAGCTGAAAGAGTGAGAGCACAGAGGGAATGTCAGAGAGAGAGAGAGAGAGAGAGAGGAAGGCACATGAGATGAGAACAGAGAGTGCAGTGTGCCACAGGCCACCAGAAGACTGCTAAAGAGGAAGGAGGAGGAGGAGGAAGGGATTGAACGGGCATGCTGGACACTCCAAAGTGACCCCTTCTGCTACACAGACTACAGCACCGAGGGCTTCTTCGCACCATAACCAGCGGTGGAAATACCCACCATTGTGGTATTGCCTTTGCGTTCACTTAAAGATTGAGAAAACCTGAAGAAGCCCAAAGAACAAACACAAAAATACTCCAAAAAAATTAAAAGCTTAAAAGCTCTGATGAAACCTCATTAAGGTCCTCCTCTAAAAGAGACGCTTTGTGTTCGTCCCACGGCTTCTGCTTAACGCTCAATCACAAAGACTTCTCTAAGTGCCACTGGGCCACATTGACATTCCTCTCTCAAAAAAAACCAAAAAAACCCCAACAGCATCAAGCATAGCTAGCTTCTTTTCACACCGAACCCCGTACAGTATACTGGATTATCATATTTCACTTCCTACACATCACATAAAGAAGTGTAATGGTTAAACGGTTTATGGCGTGACATTTATTTGTGCACACGCTAAAAAAAATAGCTTACGTCCATTTATTTTAAAGCTTCTTTGTAACTTTGTATCCTCGATTGGCAGCCATGTAAATCCATGGACAAAAACTAAAGAACTATGTTCAGGATGCAAGAATCACGGACATTTTTTTAAAGCAAGACAACAAAGAATTAGTTTTCACAGTTTGGAGAATATGCGTGTCTTTATTTATGATCTGTTTAAACTCAAGCTCACTTCTTAGAGTTCCTAATAATTCGGTTTCAAACGAAATTTGGTAAGATTTTTGTCCTGCAATGGGATTTGCAACTGAGCGCTGCTGATTCAGTTCATCAGACAGGCTGTTTATCAGGATGTAACTAAGCTAACTTCAAGATTTTAACTTACACTTAGCATCAGGCTATTAGCTTTAGTTTACATTAAATTACCTGATTAATTTATGTTGAACATTTTGATATTGGTAGGTATTTGTACATTAAACTGACACTTTGTGATTTTATCTTGTAATTACCAATTTTTTTTTTTGTTATTCAGTACACCATAACTTATTACTAACTATATAAATACTAACTATAACTATCTTACTGACTATAAAATATTGATACCTTATAAATAATTTGTAATAATTCAGAATGATTTGAGGCTTTGCTGTTTCCAGTCTAGAGTGCTTTCTGGAAAAATTAACTCATCAGAAACTCAGCAGGAACTGAAAATGGATGCAAACGGCATCCAACGGTCTTTAGTTGTTTATTTAAATGGTAATATGACTGTTGAACGGTTTCCTGGTGGACTAGTGGCTAGCATGCAGCGCTCTCATTGCCACGGCCTGGGTTCGATTCCTGGTCGGGGACCCAAACTCAGCCGGTGGAGGACTGCATGAACCAGTGCGCCCTCGGTGCTGGTCCGAAACCTGGTAAACGGGGAGGGCTGCATCAGGAAGGGCATATCCGGCGTAAAACTTTAAACCAGACCTAAAACCAGAATGGATATGTGAACAGGTGGAGACCCTGATACAGGAGCAGAGGGATGAGGGAATGGGACTGTTGAAAAATCTTTAAATAAAGTCAATTGGAATATTGGAATGTGTTTGTGAACGAGTTGATCATTTTAACTGCACTTTTACTCACTTGATGTATAAGGACAGAGTTTACTGTAGTTCTACAATGTGAAGTGAAGGTCTTTCTTAGACAGGTCTCATGAAGATGATGCGAGCGACCTACTTCCTGCTTCTGCCTCTTACACGAACACATTTGTGTGAACAAGCAATTTAAAGCAGTGCAATGCAGCTAATAGCCAAATTTCTTGTTTTACTGTTTTTAGTATTATTATTATTATTATTATTAAACAATCTACATCATAGGGATGCATTTTACCAGAACAAACGCATTTTACCATGAAACAGTTAAAAACATTGATGGTTATGTTTGTTCTCTTGTGGCTCACATACTCCATATGCCAAATGAAAAAATAAATATTCTGTCACTTCTCACAAGTGATGCAAAATGCATTAGGACAGCAACCAATGGCAATGCAATGGCAAATCCTGCATTGGCCTTTGCTTTGTGTTGTGACTGCCTGGTGTTTGTGCGTCACTGGTCTCTTTATGTGCTTATATAACTGGTGGGAAGCCGGGGACTGTCAAGGAGAGACAGACAATCAGATTCATACATTTATTTTAAGTCCTCTGTTGGTGGCCTTGGGAGTAAAATAAACACAATATTATCACTGTTTCATTTCCAACACACACAAAAATAATAAATAAAAAACATCTCTCTTATGATTTATATCCCACACTACTTTTCCTTGTAGATTTGCTTGTTCATTTTGCCAACTTGCCAAGGCCAAGACCTTCAACAAAGAGAAACAAACAAGCTCTCACTACATCCATCCATCCATCCATTTTCTGTACTGTTTATCCTACACAGGGTTGTGGGGAGCCTGGAGCCTATCCTAGGGCACTCAGGGCACAAGGCAGGGGACAACCTGGATGCAGGGCACAATCACACACACACACACACACACACACACACACACTCCCATCCACACAATGTAGACAAGTTAGAGATGCCAAATCAGTCTACAACACATGCTGGGGGAGGAATACCCGAAGGAAACCCCTGAACCCCAAAGCACGGGGAGCCCTCATTCTGGATTTGAACCCTGTTGAGAACCTGTGGTCTGAATTGAAGACGAGAGTCCACGTGTGCAAACGAAGAATACTAAGAAATATAGCTTGAAATGTTTTTGCATGGTGGAGTGGAACAAGATCCCTCTACCAGTATCTCCAACCTTGTTAGACATTACAGGAAGAACCTCAGTGCTGTTATCGCACGTGATATCCAATTATATATTTAGTTTTGCACACTTCACTCATGAAGGGTAACAATAATTCTGCAGTTGACTGAATTGTGCATTGTGCTGCTGAACAATCGTATCCACAAACAGAACTTTGTTACCTTTGTGTTACAGCCACTTTAATTGGCCTTAATAACTCATCACACATTGGCTTTATCCCGGTGTTACTCTATAATTCAATAAACACATGATACATTGTGGTATTTCTGTATCCACTTCCTGTAAGAGACTAATTTAAGAATAAACGCATTGCTTATTACGATACCTTAGTGAAATCTGCATGAGGAAGAGACCAAAAAGTGCAATGGCTATTCATAGAAAAAAGAAGGATCTGAGAGTGTGGTGGCTATTGAGTCTCGCTGCTTAGAGTGCAGGTCTATTTCTTTTTCTGACCTCCTTTTATGTCTTTACTCCATCACTGTCGAGAAGAAAAGCAGGCTGAAAGGAGACACCAAATGTACCCCCCGTAAGGGTAGCTGGGTAGGGCTTGACGATAAAAACACTCAAAATTATATCCTTTCTTGGGGAAAAAACAAACAAACAATATCTGAATACATCACCATGCCACCCAGTCATTTTGTTTCATAGGATCTGTCATCAACAAGCTACAATCAAAACTGTTTAGATTTTAGAACAATTTAGTTCAAAATAATAACTAAATGCCTCATGAGTAATATGACCTACATCATGTCATGTTCACTTCATGAAGAATTTATTTATGCTGCTTGCTGCCATCGCAATTTAATTGTAATCACTAGATTTAGGGTACTAAGTAAACTATTTACAGTTCCAATCATTCTTTAGTTCTCTATCCAATTCCAAAATGAGCGACAGCTGGATTATAATGAGTCTTTATCTTTATTGGTCACATCTACATGACATCAGCACAGTGAAGGGTTAATGGCCTTGCTCAAGGACCCAACAGTGGCAGTTTGGCAGTGCCGGGGCTTGAACCCCCAAACTTCTGAGCAGTACCCCAGAGCCTTAACCATCAAGCCACCACTGCCATTAACCACAAGCCACACTGCCACCAATGCCATTCAGTGTCCATCCAGGTCACACCACAAGCAAACAGATGTCATAAAAAGTCAATCTGATTCGTGTTATAGTACAGTTTGTGAAAATGTTCTTCCCGCTCAAAATAGTCCGACAGATTAAACAGATTAACATTTCAGACGATCAGTGAAAGCTGTTCACCAACCACTGTTTTTTAAGGAAGCTTGGATTTGGACTTTACGGCACTGTAGATGGATAATAAACATGGGGTTTATTCTTCTGGCACTCCAACAATGTCTTCAGTCATACAAACTTCACTACTGTTCAACATGCTCTTAGAGAATGGACCAATTGTAGTAATCCCATTATCCTCATTACTCTTTGACTCGGTATGGCCGCAGTGAACTAAGGACTGTCTCTTACGTAACAACAAATTACAACTGGCTACATGATGACATTCAATCTTCAAATGGCTGCTCCTACTTGGAACTGCAGATTTTTTAAAGCATGCTGGATCGATTCATAGTCCTTGAAAAAAAGCCAGCCCAACAAAACATCAAGAAAAATGTGGAGACCAACAGCCACGTAATCAATAGTTACAGCGTTCAATAAAAAGGCAAGAAATCTCAGGGGTCTCAAATTTCAATGCCTTCTATTTAATCCCCAAAACTCTATGGCCAAGTACAAACCTAAAATGAACCTTTCATATGTTTAAACGCATCAACGACCATTGGGAAGGACAATCTGCATCCGGCACACATGCGGAAAATAAAGGGGAAACTGGCATGAGCATGACTGGTTAACCTTTATGATCTTATTACGTGTTTATGAAAAATAAACACAGAAAAAACAAGATGAACAGCAAGATGAACAGTCTCCATGGTGAGGCAATTCTCACGTTTATTTTCCTGAAACAATGGGTATTTGGGATCAAATTGTGCTTGTCCAGGAAGGCCCCAGGTAAAATACAGATCAGGTTTCATGAGCTGATTCTGAAATTATGTATGTCATGTAATATCCATTAGGCACAGCCAACCAGAAGGTCTATAGAAACAAAATAACGTGGCTAACTAAGCAATTTGCCTTTTATAAAATACCTTGGTTAATTAAACAGCATTTGCATTCAGCAAATAAGGGCACAAACCAAATCTTGGTTTCCTATTAATGTGAAACAAACTACCTCCATTGCAACTGCTAACTGCTGAGTCAGCAATGACAGTGTGCTGGGCCTGACATGCTACACACTAGCTAAAACACGTAACATGTAGAAATTGTTTGCGTGCAAAATGAATGTATTTTCATTTTGTTACAAAGAGGGCTATTCTTACAAAGATAACATCGATTCAGTGGATTTCATCTTTCTATAAAAATACATTCAAAAAAGAGACAGCGCTAAGAGAAAGCAGAGACTGACGCCTCTTCATTTCTTCCACTCAGAATGCGTAAGAGTTGTTCCTCAAATTTCGCAATGGTGGGCATTGGTATTTCACAAGGCCACGGACAAGCTTAATATTCATCTGGAGAATATTATGTGTAAAACTATGTTCATTCTGACTCTTTATGGAATTGTAAAACGTGCTACTACGAGTGACTAAAACACAAGCACAAAGAACTCTATCATCGTTGTTCACTACATAATGGCACTCGGTGTCCTCTCATTTTAACACCTCCTATTTAATTTCCATCATTTCTAATAAAAAAAATTAAACGCACAAAAGGCCTGAGTGAAGTTGAAAGTGAAACTACAGTACAAACTTTACTTCAGTTACATTTTAATGGAGAACTTCCGCAATTTTTACACATTGCGCTGTAACACGTTTTAAGGAGCCTGTATTTATATCACTGCAGGAAGGTCAAAATAATTTCTTTACAGAAGACATTTATGGCACATGGCCTCATATGCAAAAAAAAAAAATTCTGTGCAGAACACAGAGGCCCCAGTTAGTTTATTCCATGTTAACTGAGTAAGATTTTTAGGTTTCCTTTGAACCAGGAAGACAGCCGTGCAGCCACCCATTTAAAATTAGAAAGCATTTTTTTACCTCCAAGCTCCAAGTTTTCTAAAAGGAAAATAGATTATTAATCTATTTCAAAAATATATAACAAAAAGTGCAAATGTGCACTGAATCAGAATTGTGCTGATCCTTGAGATGTCTATGAGGCCACCTGCACAGGCTAAGGATTTCTTTTTGGATTAAAGAAAACTATTTTTAGCCTCTATGGATTTAAGGTGCATTGTGCATTTTTTAAATACTTGAGTTAAGTACTCTCTTTAAATTCTGCCAGATATCAGTTTGCTCATCTGAGGTCAAACAAAATCTCCTATTTTGCTAAATGATGTAGAATCCTCAACGGTTTGTTTTTAGCAGTCAACTGTCCTACATAATTACTGCTAATATCCCTGCTGGAAAAAAATAGAAACCATCACAGAAATTCTAATATACACTACAAATACCATCAGCTAACCATTAAAACCATTACCATAATTGGTCCTTAATGGTATCTACTAGACATAACATGCCACCAGTAGAAGGCAACAAATTACCAGTAGAGAACAACAGGGACCATTACAGTTTCCATTAAAACCAATACAATCCCTGATATAATCATTAAACCATTACAAATTCTATGAGGGTTTCTACTGTTGTTGATTTTTCAGCAGGGA